>NC_137694.1:136458614-136571033 GCF_964034855.1 Anser brachyrhynchus
TCTCTTTTTTCTGCTTTTTCTGAGTGTGCTACCACATCTGAATGTGTCAGGCAGGAATCAAGACCAGAGGCACACGTATGTTTGTAAGATTAACTATTTAAAGCAGAAAGAGATAAAGCAGAGGATCATGAGGAACCTGCCATATTAGAGGGAGAAAAAGCAACACAAGAACTTCAAATGTATCTTTCTGATGTGCTTGAAGACAATGAATACAACAGAGAGAATAATAATTTAGGGGAACTGTGTAAATTACAGGCTTCCTGTCTTCTTCTGATGTGCTACTTTTAATTCAAGTTGAAAAATGTGTCCCCCCAGGAGGTTTGTCTTGTTGCTGAATTTCTGCTCTCTGGCCAAAGAGATCAGGCACCTTTAGCAAAAGAGAAGTCACGTTTCACAACCTTTACACTTACATTTACACTTAGATACAGCACTTGATACTTGCATTTGTTTTAAGTAAAGAAAAGTAAGATACCAACACTCATTTCTTAGATAACTGTAAATCAACATTAGCTCAGTTGATATACATGAAGAGTGGGTGGTTTGTTTTCTTAATGAAAGCCCATACTCTTTGACTACCATCCAGGATACCTATTTTCCACACTAATTACAAACGGTGCCTGAGGTCTGATTCAGTTATTTAGCATTCACATAGCTAAATTAGCGAAAAAGTAGATTTCACTTCCATGCTTTTGATACTCTTCCAACTGGTCTGTGTCCACTTCCTGCTGCAGCATCATTTAGCATCTTTTTAGCATCTTAGATCATTTTTGCATCTTTCCTCTTCTGAACATGGCTGCCCTCAAACTTCCCAGACAATAAACCATTGAAAGAGCATCATCTCTTTATCAGATATTCCGACTTCTGGGCTAGTGATGTTGAAAGAGCATCACAGAACTGCCCAGACGCATTTTCCTATTGTGTCCTCTATAACTTTCTATTTATAGTATACAAAAAAAAAAATAGTTACAATTGTTATGCAATGTTTGAACCATGGGGAGAGTTTATTAAAAAAATTGTCATAAGAATGAATTTGATATGAAGCTGAATAAATAGACAAAAGTGTGTAAACACTGTAACTGACACATTTAAAGACGTGTTTAAAGATGCTGACTGCATTTAAAATGCTACGTTTTGTCACACACACTTTATGAACTTGACTGCTCAAACTGAATTTGCTTACAATACTCCAATCATTGTGATGAATAAAACTGAGAATTAAAGAAGAAAGAATTTATCTTGTAACTGGATATTACAAAGAAGAGTCAGAGATTTTTAGAATAGCTGGAGAGAGTGGGTCATCATGTTTGGGAAAAAAAATATATATATATAAGACAAAGATCTCAGGTATTGACTAAGATAACTATATAAATATACTGTCAGAACACCAGTCTTAGTTGCTTTTGAGTTATGTTTGCTCCATCACTCTTAAAATCAGACTCTTCAGATAGTTCTAGGAAATGAGTCAAATAAGTAAGCTTAAACTGAGTAACATTAAGGCTGACTATAGTACCATCGGACTTAAGTTACCTATGAGTCATTGTACTGTTGACAAAGACAATTTTTGACTTTAGAAAAATAAGCTTAGAAAGACTGCCAAATTCCCTTAACAATTATATTAGACTTTTATAATTCCAAGGAAACCAGTTGTCACAAAAATACAGGAAAAATGTCACTTCTAAAAGGAAAATATATATTAAATACTTCTATGTTTTGTCTTAGAACTTGACTATTATTCCTCTAACATGCATGCCCATACTTGCCCTACGAGCATACTGATAGAAAGGAAGTGCAGTATTTGCAGTTGTTTTTATAGAGAGGAATTGCTTATTATAGAGATAGAGTCTAAACAAGAGGTGTAAATAGACAAGAGCAGTGAGAACAGAGTGGTTTAGTAGAATATATAAAGTCTAAACTATAATCTAGTCATCTACAATTAAAATCAATCTGGCAAGGAGAATTAGAAGATCTGTAAGATAAATTGAAGGTGAGAAGGATAAGAACAGTATAGGAGATAAATCTGGAAAACCTAATTCACAAACAGCACTTTCTTAGTTTTTATTCTTCTAAGCTAAAGACTATTTTGATGCTATGGAGAGACAGTAAATGCAGCCCCTGTGTTTACCAGCAAAGCTGAGTTGAGTATCATTCAACTGCAGCAGAAATTAAACTATAAAGATTGACAAAATAAAGAAATACAAGTTTAAAATAACTGAGAAAGGAAACTGTGTTAGCTTTCGTGGATTTTCACTGTCCAGCCATTCCTTAAATCCTTCCTTATTTCTTATGTCCTAGGTTTATTCACTTACTACTCTTGGAGAATTACAATGTCTGTCAGAATCTACGTGAGCAGTGAAATCTTCAATAAAAGTGAAATTGTTATACGGAGATATTTAAAACATTACTGTAGCTTGGAATAAAGATTGCCCTAAACTTCAACATCTGATTCCTCAATGGCTGTGTGTGTGAAAATTTACACTATTGCCAGGTTTTCTGTGTGATAAGTGTCTAGATGGACACTTTCACAGTTTAGCTGGCATGTTTCATGCTTTGTTTATTCATAAGGAATGTGCTTTGATTCCCTATTCCTAAATTTGTCCCTTTCAGACTGAGATATGTATATTCAGATATCCATCCACAGGTATATATTTCCAGTTTTTAGAGATAATCACCTTCATTATATGGGACTAAGGACTGTATTTTCAATTCTTACAATGAATTGCATTTATAGGGATTGATTTGGCTTTAGTAAATCAAAAAAATTGTGTTATTCATTGTGATTAAGACTGCAGAATCCACTATTAGCAAGTAAGTATTAAATCCTGATTTTGTTTACACTATAAAATAATAGTGTAGGTTAAAAGGTCAAAATAGGTCAAAAGTTAAGTCCAAAATCTTTTTTCTTTCTTTTTTTTTTTTTCTTTAAATGACATAAGAAAATATTCTGATATATTAGATGGAATCTCAGTGCTGTGATCCTTAGGATCTTTATTGATAAGAACTGATAATTTCTTCTAGTCACTATACATATGCATACTTGGAAAGTCTGTGTTTGTATGTGTGTGAGTATAGGTATATATACTTTGAGATAGTCTATCAGTTATCCGGAAGTCATGCATGTCTTATTGACAGGCAGTTGGACTCTGAAAGCTATGTAAATTTGTGGAACACATTTGTCAGCTCACTGCTTTGTTAACAAGTTAGTAGGACTACTTGATGGCCTCACCCTTTCTTGTGCAATTTGTTTTAAAATTGTACTTTTCACATAAAGTGCTTGTCTGTATTAATCAACATCGTTAAAATATGAATAGAAGATATGAAGTTCCTTGGTGCATTAAGAGAAATGGAAAAAAAAATAAATAAATACAAGCAGTGCATGCATTTCCCCTGCAGAATATATATCTATGTCATAAATTCAACTGTACTGGTTTTTGTGGGAAGAAAAGTATTTCATCTAATGCAGTCTTGGAACTGAGGCAAATTACCTGAAATAACTTTCTTGACATGTTACCTTTTGAGGTTTAAATTGCAGTGTCTCAATATAGTCCTGACAAAAGAGACTATTGGTAAGTATTAGTATTTAGTCATTTGAAATAGTCTACGTAAAAGGATAGCGTATTGGTAAATAAGATATCCATTGAAAAGTAATTTGGAGTATAAGCTAGAGTATTGAATTGCACACTGTTCACAAAGAAAATTCTGGTACATTCATATTGTTATTCTGGTCATAATTCCTTTTGTGAAAATAAAAATAAAACAAACCCACTAAAAATGTAGTGAGAGGATAGTTAAATCCAGGGAAAGTAATTGAAGTCCTTGAAGTGAACCAGGCTTCTCTGAGACTAAAATATTTAAATTTGACTGAGGGTCAGCTGAGGAAGTACACTATTGCTACTTTGACATAATAATTTCTGTAAAAGTCTATGCTAAATAATCAAGAAATAAATAATAGTCAAATGATTTCACATTCTATATTTGAATGTATACAACGTACATTTAAAGAAATATTTTTATAAGGATCATGTATTTTTTTTTCACTTCTTTTATCTTAACGTACTTTCTCTAGTCTTTTTTTTTTTCTTTCCCTAAAATGAATATTTTTGTGGTTTAAAAGTTTAAAGGCAATTTACTTCCTTAGCAAAGATTGATCAGAAAAGAAAAAATGTTACTAATAACTGTTAGGACAAACGTTAATGCACTATTATCAATTTAGTTATCCTATGGGTATCAATATTATATTTTTTATTTTTGTTTTTATTATTTTTTTAATCTTGAAAATTAGAATTACAGGTGATTTCGTATGTGTATTGTTTCACCGTCAACAACTCATAAGCATACATTTTATTTTCTTCCTTTACTGAAGAACATTATATATTTCTTCCTCACAGGAGAAACTTGTGCTATAACTGAAATGACAATATGCTGCTTCCTATGAGGGGATTCTGAAGGCTTCTCAAAAACACAGCACAGTGGTAAGTACTAAAAATATAGTCAAAACAATTAAGTTATCTGAAAAATAAATCACAGAGATGAACATCAAGTCTCTTTTGCTAGTGTTCTTAAATTTGTTTGAAATATATATTTGTGATGTATACTTCCAGCTAAAATGCTTATGTGCTGCCATGTGTTCATGGAATAAGACCTGGAATAGAATCCATTCTAAATATTAGTGTTTATTCATGATAAGCATGAATTTTATATTATTTTTCAGTTCTTGAAATATGGAATGTACCTCTATGTGGTTAAAAGATGTTGGATTAAACCTGGATATTGTGACACTGTTAACCAGTAAGGTTTCGGTTTTCCAGGCCATTCTATACCAGATAGAGCTGATGATGTTCAGTTTTCAAAAAATGTTTGGGTTCCAAAGTTCTTGGAACTCTTGGAGTTCTTGGAGTTCTTTAAAAGGGGACATTTAAATAAAGGACTTTGGTTGCTGTTTCATTTTATATTCTGTTTTATATTGTTACCATAAAGACTGATATTTTCTCTCAGTTTATTAGCAACATATGACATAGCATAATTCAATATATAGTGTACGCATAGACACAAATGTACATGTCTATATATGCATAATTATATATATACACATATTTAAACATTCCTATGATATCTATATGATAAATGTGGCACGGATTTAGATTATAAATCTACGCATAGACTATATCTTACTCGTAAAAGAGATCAGATTAATCTATTGCCTTTCTTTCATACCATGCCCGATGCATTGGTTTATAAGGAAGGATGGACATAAACAAATGACCAGAAAAGTTTCTCCGATGACATAGCACTTCCTTCTCACATTATATGTTCTATGAACTTTGAAGCAGATGTGATTTTTTTTTTTTCTGTAATCATTGCCCAAGATGCAGCTTCAATTTAGGATTATCATTCAGTCCTACATTCAAGGAGAAGAAATAATAAGGTATCTGATGTGATAATAGAGTGGTGAATAAGTAATAATTCAAAGTATGACAGAGTAGTTATGAGATATGAGGGTACCATTATGTGAAGTGTAAAAATCAGATGAATAATATAACAGCTTTGAAAACTCATGTGATTTTTGCATCACTGAGCCGTGTTTATTCCAATTTGTTGTAATTTAAATGTAATAAAATAAAACATCTTATGAATAGGAGCCTGTTTAATAGTTTAGCATCCATGCTGATCATGATTGTAGCTGAACTCTTAGTTGTTACAATAATGAACAGTACATATGCATGAGTATGGAACATAGGATTCAGTTACCTATACTCCTCAGAGAACTCATAATATATATAAATATGTATATACATATATATATTTATAACTTTTAGGAAAAGGGAAAGCAAATGATATAAATAATACAAACCTGATATAAAGAAAGCAAAGCTGAAGTAAAAGTCAAAATAATGACTTAGTTTCTTTGTAACTAAAAGTTTATAGCAGTTTTATGTTTTCTTGTACAAAATTAGCCACAGACAAGTTCCAAGAAGGGAGAGAAACTCTCATTTCAAGATCTGTCAGAATATACTGAGATAAATCACAGAAGCTGGGAAGGGTCTGGAGGGGAAACAGAGGGGTAGTGTGATTGTAGTTTTCACTGTTTTCTCAGAATTTTTTTTTGTTTTTGTTTTTGTAAAAATGCAGAGGATTCATGGAGAATGAAAAGAAAGGGAAGCAAGCAACATTAAAACAGAAAAGTGAGATAGAGCCTACTGATGTCTATTTTTTAATTCCAACTTAGGTTTGTGGACATCAGAAGCCAATTGTGTCTTTTGAAAATTTCCTTGTTTGTGAAACAATAATTGGACTATACACAAAAGAAACCAGAATTGTAGAAAGTAAAACTGTAAATCTGCTTCAGATTTATTTCAATTTCTCTGCTTGCTGATATCCTGAAGTGTATGTCACAAGCATATATGTTCAATTGCCAACATTAAGTTACTCCCCAAAAACACAACCAAAATATGCTACTATATGTTAAAGAATTTTCTATTTTGTCTAGAAGAAGGCTATATTCTTATGAGAAGGTTGTCAAGAGACAAACTGAAGTGGATCTGAAGGCTTTCAGAAAAATGATGACCCAAACTAACTCTGAAGATCAGTATTTGCAGCAGATGATAGGGATCCATTTCAATGAACAGAAGAACTGTGAGAGTGATGTGAATCATTTTCAATGTTGTTTCAAAAATAATGGTAGTGACTTTTGCTATATTGTACTTGCATTTAAGAGCAATACAGAAAGGAGTCCCCATGATTTGATCATTTCTACATTTTTCTTCATCATAAACCAGATAAAATTCTTCATCATGAACCAACAATCAGAATGACATTTCTCATGGAAAGAAAAGTGCAATTTATGTTTAGAGTATGCAGCAAGCACTTGCCATGCATAATACGGACATAAACATGAAAGAAAGCAAACAGTCCTCAGATTTTGATCTTACTTCACAGGTAGATGTCTGTTTAAATGGCGTGATTTCATTCTAAAATCCTGACCTGACAGCTGACTGTGCAGATGGAGCCCTGTGGTAGGCCATGGAACGCTGTGCAGTTTCTTTAATGTAGCCACATACTGTCTGATTCTTGATCATGTTCTCAGATTCTGGTCAAGCCTTCTGCCTTGCATCATTTATGATAACAAATGTGAAGGAATAATAAAGCCTTCACATTGAAAGGGAGCTATAAATTGCTCTAATTCTAGACTTAGGAGTTTTAGGAAATGGATCAGTTTTTAATTCTCTGAGGAAAACCAGGGCGCAATAGAACTATCATCCTTAGAGCTGTCAGCTTACTTCAGTCTCTTTTTCAGCTCTCAGGATTCAATGCTGTTGATCAAAATCTTTGCTTTGCTTCCTGTTGTCAGGTTTTACGACCACAATTATCAACATGCTCAGCTGAGTACTCCAAACTCTTGTTAAACAGTACTTTCATCAGATGGTTTGCTCTGAAATATTATCAGTAAATCTAACCTTACAGATTCTATGCAGCAATCTCAATAGGTCCATGACATCACTGATATTGTGGTGTGTGAATTGGAACTGATATACCTTTTTATTATTATTATTATTGCAACATTTAGTTATGTGTTTCAGTGTGACTGATCTAAATTACTTAAATGTATGCACACTCTAGTGATATCCACTAAAACGTGGATTTCTGAATAATCCAAGTGAGCAAGATTTATGCAAATATGAAATAGCAATCACCAAAACTTTCCAGGGGGTTATTTTATTTTATTCTTTTTTTCAGGTGGCAATGCAGTTGGATATATTTAACACCTTTACCTAAAGGTGTTAAAAGTATAATTTCAGTGGTGAGTTCTGATGACAAATAAAATTCCCATGATTTCCTTAAATCTTTAAGAACTATAAACTGCTCTTATATAAGTAACAATTCCATAAATACAATTGATTTTTTAGGCAATTAATCTGAACATTACATTACTTAAAGCAGTGTCCAATGATAATGAAGAACTCAGAATAATGTAATTTCAATGTTATGCAGACCGGATGGCTAACTGGAGTTCACTGAATCATAACATCATCAGCAAGCAAATGAAGGAGAAATAGAAATTAATTACACTGTGTTTTGCATAGGCAGCTCATATGAATGATTAGATTATTATTATTATTTATGTTTTCATGTTAAATGCAAAGAACTGGAGTGCAGATTTTACTATTATTTGGAAAGTTGAAATAGGAAATGTACTGTACTGAGCAACAGAAACCTCTTTTTAAATTATTATTATTTTTAATAAAGAAGAATAGTAAAAGACCTTTGAATATAAGGTCCTAGGGCAAATAAATTACATGCACAAGATTGTTCTTCATGCTGTCAAGGTTCAAAACACACTGCATCTTCATTATTAAGTGATATGATTAAGCAATATCACAACTGTGATAAGTTTTGCTCATTTTTTTTGGGTAACTCAGTGGTATGGTGAAGGAAAACCATCTCCAATATCCTTTGCTAAATACCCCTTTAGGTCTTGGAGTATCAGCTCTAGTTTCTAGAGTAGGAGGCAATGAAATCACATAGAGCCTTATAATTCAGATTAAAATCAAAGAATCATAGAATATCCTGAGTTGAAAGGGACCCACAAGGATCATCAAGTCCAACTCCTGGCTCCACACAGGTCTACCCAAAATGTCGGTTATGAAATCAAGAGACACATTTATAAAACATGGAAAAGTCTCAAATTAAATGGTGTTGTATGTACATATCTGTTTTTTTTTTAATTATTATTTTTATTTATTTTTAATGCACATGTAGCACTATAAGAAACTCAGCAGAAGTACTGCAATTTGGGGAGGAAGTAGGTAGAAAAACAATAATGTGAGAATTTCAAACTTTTGTTTTGGTGATTTTTTCAAGAAATTGTTTAAAGATGAAACCTGTTTGAATAAGACTCATCTGTTTATCAAACAGCGTATCAGGAGAATTAAGCTTGTTGGTTCTTTGAGACAGTTTTGGTTGCTTAAAATCTGTCTTCTGGTGCAATTTTAGGAATCCTGTATTTGTCTGTTAGACTGCCAGCACCACTCCAGAAGGACCAGATCTCCCATAAGTATTACGTTGTATCAGCTAGCCCTAGGTAGAAGGGTTGCATCCTCAAACATACGCACCTACATTACCATGTTCATGTTCTGGATAAGTCCCTAGGGTACATTAACTAAATAAACTAGATCCTTATTGAGTTACTAGACACCTAGCTCACAGGTAGACTACTTCATTTAGATAGAATAAAATAAAATAAAATAAAATAAAATAAAATAAAATAAAATAAAATAAAATAAAATAAAATAAAATAAAATAAAATAAAATAAAATAAAAAATAAATAAAATATCCACTATCTAGAACTTAAATTTGTCCCTAGTTTTTGATCTGAAAACAGATATATGTGTGAGGTACGCAGCAAGCCAATCAAACAAGATGGTGAACATCTGGGTATGTACAGAAAGTTATCTTTGTGTGTCTAGGGAAAACTGTGATTCCTGTGAGCTTTTCAGGTTCCTAGAATATTACCTGGGATTTTTGTGGCTCTGGGCCTCACAGAGCCTTACAATGTAAAAGAGAGGGGCTCCATGAGTTTATGGGCTTCTGAGGTTAATTAGTAAGTAACATGAAGACTATGTGGCTCCTCTTCTGAATATAAATCTTGTGCTAGATACCCATTTTTTGTTGATGTTGTTTGTTTGTTTTTATTTAACTTCACCCCCCTGGAAGTGTATCTTATGGGAAGCAGAGGATTGAAGCAGTCTTCTTAGTCTTAGAGGCACGGACAAGATTGCACATAGGAGTGAATTTGGGAATGTTGTTGTTTCAGAGAAGGCTGAAGGAGAGGAAATAGTCTGCGTTTTGTTTCTGAGAAACTGACTGGATACTTCATTTGATTAAGTGCCTTTAAAAAGCCTAGTATTGTATTGCTTGAGGAAACAATGTAGCATAGTTCTTTAATAGTGAAAAATTACCGAATTATTTCTGTTCTGTTCCGAATACAAGAAATCCACCACAATTATGCTAATCACTGCCCTGAAAACATATTGATACAGGTGTTGAGTGACTAGGGTAAATGATGGTATATTTCTTTCTCTCTCAAATGAAAATAAAATAAAACTCTTTTTTTTTTTTTTTTTTTTTTTGCCAGCAGGAAGTCAAACTATTTGTAGAAATGTCTTAGAATTGAAAATTATTATTTGATTCTGAAGGTAAATTTGTTTGTTTGCACATGTGAATATAATATGCATTTAGATTTGACAGTTTAAATGACAGTTTAGACCCAGACACCTAGTGCTATTGTTCAGCTTTTTTTTTCTATTGACATTGTGCCCAAAATAACTATATGCATCATTTTTTCTATTTAATCTTTTATTATAAGTAATAAGTTTTAATCTGTTATTATAAGTATATAGTGTCTATCTAAAAGGTTCATTACTGAAAAATGACATTTTAAAAAATGACATTTTCTTTCATATATGCTGCTTTGCATTCCTTATTCTTTCCCAAGGACACACACACACACACACACACACACACAAAAAGAGTGAGAGAGAAAGAAAACACAACATGATGTGCAATATTGTTATCCACTATTTGAAATAAAGTTCAGAATTATTGTGTGTAGGTGAAACTACCTAGGTCACATCAAATTTAGATTCCATCTGTTTTCACGTATTTTAGTGTCTTCCTCTCCTGATCAGATATGAACTATCACTATTTTTTTTTTCACCTGGTTGCATCTTCAGTGATAATGATGGAAATCTACCTATCTGTGCTCACAGCATGAATATAGATTTAAAGCTTACACAACTATTCACAGAATGTTATCAAAACCATATAAAATCTTTGTTTTAACATGATTTTAGCAAATAATTGATAAAATTTGTTGCTCAGTTATTACCTTAAAAAATCTGCAACTTTTGTCATTGTAAGAAATTAATAATCTGCAACCAAATATCTGTTCAAATTGAGTTTCAGCTGTCCTGGATGGAAACAAAACTCTTTTAATTGAAACTAAATTGCACATTTAATTTTAGTGTAGCCTGTAGTCACTGGAGCTAATAGAATATAAAAGCTTTTATTGTTTCTATGATTTGAGATTTGTACTTAGCTTTAAAGATATGTAAATGATATTTCCTATGTTATGTCATATCATCATGATTGCTCATGGGTAAAGCTATATCATGACTTTGGTTCAAAAAGATGAAAAGCAAGTACTTGAAAATTTTCCATTAATAATTAGAAATGTAAATATTACTCTGAGCTGCAGTCTACTGTTACTTAAAAATAATGTAATCATAATAAGGTGTTAGTCTTAAGGCCATATATTTAGACTGTATATAGGCAGCCTTTAAAATTCATCTTTTGCATGCAGTGTCCTTGCAAAGAGCATGACTGTCTTAATTAGAAATGTTACTGAAGTGTTTCCTTATTCTGAATTCATAGAATCATTAAGGTTGGAAAAGACCTCCAAGATCATTTGATCCAACAATCCCCTACTACCAATGTCACCCACTAAACCATGTCCCGAAGCACCATGTCCAAACTTTACTTGAAATTTGACTCCAAGTGACTCCACCACTTCCCTGGGCAACCCATTCCAAGACATGACTACTCTTTCTGAGAAGAAATATAACCTAAACCTTCCCTGGTGCAACTTGAAGCCATTCCATCTAGTCCTATACCTAGTTATCTGCGAGATGAGGTTGACAGCCAGTTCACCACAACTTCCTTTCAGGTAGTTGTAGAGAGCAATAAGGTCTCCCCTGAGCCTCCTCTTCTCCAGAATAAACAATCCCAGTTCCCCCAGCCACTTCTCGTAAAACTTGTGTTCCAGACCCTTCACCAGAGCCTTTGCAGCCCTTCTCTGGACACGCTTCAGGGCCCTGATATCCTTCCTGTAGTGAGGGGCCCAAAACTGAACACAGCACTCGAGGTGCGGCCTCACCAGAGCAGAGTACAGGGTGATGATCTCCTCCCTGGCCCTGCTGGCTACACCATTCCTGATACAAGCCAGGATACTGTTGACCTTCTTGGCCACCTGGGCACACTGCTGGCTCATGTTCAGACAAGCATCAATCAACACCTTCGGACCCTTTTCCTCTGCACAGCTTTCCAGCCACTCTGCCCCAAGCCTGTAGCATTGCATGGGGTTGTGGTGACCAAAGTGCAGGATCCAGCTCTTAGCCGTGTTGAACCTCATCCCGTTGGCCATCGATCCATCCTGTCCAGGTCCCTCTGCAGGGCCTTCCTACCCTCCAGCAGATCGACACTTCCCCCCAACTCGGTGTTGTCTGCAAACTTACTGAAGGTGAGCTTAATTCCCTCGTCTAAATCATCAGTAAAGATACTAAAGAGGGTGGGCCCAACACTAACCCTTGGGGAACACCCCTCATGACCAGTCACTAGCTGGATTTCACTCCATTCACCACTACTTTCTGAGCCCGGAAATCCGGTCAGTTTTTAACCCAGCAAAGAGTGGATCTGTCCAAGCCATGGACTGCCAGCTTCTCCAGGAGAATACTGTGGGAGACTGTGTCAAAGGCCTTGCTGAATTCTAGGTAGACCATGTCAACAGGCTTTCCCTCATCCACCAGATGGGTCACCCGGTCATTTAAGGAGACGCGCTTGGTCATGCAGTACTTGTCTTTCATGAACCCATGCTGGCTGGGCCTGATCCCCCCGCTGTCCCACATATGCTATGTGATTGCATTCAAGATGACTTGTTCCATCACCTTTCCTGGCACTGAGTTCAGGCTGACAGGCCTGCAGTTCCCTGGGTCCTCCTTACAATCCTTCTTATAGATGGGCATCACATTAGCAAGTCTCCAGTCATCTGGGACCTATTCAGATGACCATGATTGCTGATAGATGATGGAAAGCAGCCCAGCAATCACATCCGCCAACTCCCTCAGTACCCTTGGGTAGATCCCATCCGGCCCCATGGACTTGTGACAGTCCAGGTGGAGCAGCAGGTCTCTGACTGTTTCCACCTGAACTGTGGGGAATTTCTTCTGCTCCCTGTCCCAGAATTCCAGATCAGGAGATTGAGTACCCCAAGGATAAGTGGTCTGACTAGTAAAGACAGATGTAAAGGAAACATGAATTCCCTTCTTTCATTATAGCTTTTTCTATTTATATTTATATACATACATATATATATAATACATAAATCTTTGTATAAGGCTCTAAAATACATAAATCTTTGTATAAGGCTCTTTGTTTAAGGCTCTAACGAGTTAACTTATTCACTCTTTTTCAGTTTGTCATTCTTCCCTCCAGAAACTTATACACATACACATAGAATGACCTGAAATGTAAATGCAAAACAAAACAAATAAACAAACAAAAAGATGGAAAGTACTTGCAGATATAACAATATAACACATTAATAGGCAAATGAAGCACATCTACTTCATAATTAGTGTTATAAAAGCAAAGATCTATTACCAAAGCTTATTTCCAAGTAAAGTTAATTTTCCCTGCATAGAAAAACACTTGCACTGTATTTATAGATAATTAATATTATCTATTATCTATTATATATAATATAATGTAATATATACAATTATCTGCATGTCAAGGTTTGCTTTTCTGAAGCTGATCAGAATGCTGTCCTAACTCAAGTAGTGGACTTCCCATCACAGAATCACAGAATTAGAGAATGGCCAAGTTTGGAAGGGACCTCTAGAGATCCTCTAGTCTGACCCCCCTGCCAAGCAGGATCACCTAGAGCACATTGTGCTGGATGGCATCCAGACGGGTTTTGAATATCTCCAGAGAAGGAGACTCCACAACCTCTCTGGGCAACCTGCGCCAGTGCTCCATCACCCTCACAGTAAATAAGTGCCTTCTCATATTCAGCCGGAACTTCCTGTGCTACAATTTGTGCCTGTTGCCTCTCTTCCTTTCGCTGGGCACAACTGAAAATACCATCCTCTTGACACCCTTCCCTCAGACATTTATACATATTGATGAGGTCTCCCCTCAGTCTTCTCTTTTCCAGGCTAGACAGGCCCGGTTCTCTCAGCCTGTCCTTGTATGACAGGTGCTTCAGTCCTCTAATCATCTTCATAGCCCTCCTCTGGACTCTCTTCAGTAGCTCTATGTCCCCCTTGTACTGGGGAACCCAGAACTGGACACAGTACTCCAGGTGTGGCCTCACCAGGGCTGAGTAGAGGGGGAGGATCAGCTCCCTTGACCTGCTGGCAGCACTCTTTCTAATGCACCCCAGGATACTGTTGGCCTTCTTGGCCACAAGGGCACATTGCTGACTCATGGTCAGCCTGCTGTCCACGAGGACTCCCAGGTCCCTCTCTGCAGAGCTGCTCTCCAGCAGGTCACCCCGCAGCCTGTACTGGTGTTTTGGGTTATTCCTCCTTAGGTGTAGGACCCTGCACTTGCCCTTGTTGAACTTCATGAGGTTCTTCTTGGCCCAACCCTCCAGCCTGTCTAGGTCCCTCTGAATGGAAGCACAGCCCTCTGGGGTATCAGCCACTCCTCCCATCTTTGTGTTGTCAGCAAACTTGCTGAGGGTGCACTCCTTTCCACCACTGAGGTCGTTGATGAATACGTTGAACAACACTGGAAACAGTTCTGACCCCTGTGGGACACTGCTAGCTACAGGCCTCCAACTAGATTCCGCACCATTAAGCACAACCCTCTGAGCTCTGCTATTCAGCCAATTACCAATCTACCTCGCTGTCCACTCATCTAGACTGCACTTCCTGAGCTTGCTTATGAGGATGTTATGGGAGACAGTGTCAAAAGCCTTGCTGAAGTCAAGGTAGACCACATCCACCACTCTCCCCTCATCTACCCAGCCAGTAATCTCATCATAGAAGGATAGCAGATTGGTCAAAAATGACTTCCCCTTGTTGAATCCATGTTATTCTATGCCTGATCACCTTGAGATGACCTCCAGGATGAGCTGTTCCAAGGATGATCCTTTCCAGGGATGGAGATCAGTCTGACTGGCCTGTAGTTACCTGGGTCCTCCTTCTTGCCCTTTTTTAAGACTGGTGTGACATTGGCTTTCTTCCTTTTACACTGGGATACTTCCCCGAATTTCTTTGGGGAAATAAAGTTATCTGTAGATATGAAATTCATGTTATTTGATCCAAGTACTTTGGTTTTCTTGATTTTAGAGAATCATATATATATCACTGACAGGAGAAAAAACAAACAAACAAACAAACAAAAACAAACAAACAAAAAAAAAACGTAAATTCAAGATTTTGGCAGAGTAATTAAGCACTACTAAGATAATTATTAAAATTTGAAAATCTATACATATGACAATACTTCTAAAGAAATTTGTCTACTCTGCAATGCTTGCTAATTAATATCACATCATAGCATAAACTGACCATAAACAAACTTTAATTTAGCTAACATTCAGTTTTTAAAATATTTGTTTCAAATACTCCTTTTTTTCTTTTTTTTTCTTTTTTTTCCTAGAAAATGCAAGCTATCCTTGGGGATTTATAAGTCTTTTATTTTTCATTTGAATGACAGTTGATTGGCTTATTTCAGTGACATTGAAAGAAGTGGATGATGCTCAAGTCTTCTAAGATGGTAACATACATATTTAACAAATTGATTGGAAGGCTATTTTACCAAAAATGTACTTGTAAATATTTTTTCTCGGTGCTTCTGATATGCCAGTTGTGAGTGAAAAATACTATTGACTTTGTATATCCCAGTCTTCTCAATATATTTGCTTTTAGACTAAGGAGTAGTTTATTTGAGTAACAGTGTCACATATCAATATCTTTTTTTTTCTTTTTCTGTTTGACCATCAGGAAATCTGAGCACTGACACATGGAGGAGGCAGGTTTTGAATACCTGTGGCGGTGCTGAATACCTGCTGTGTATCCTGATCTAGGTGGCCCCACAAGAACAGGGGGACTCAGATCAGATGTTTTGTGTTTGTTATGATTATGTTCTGGACTGAAAGAAAACATTGTTTATTATTATTATTATTATTATTATTATTTGTTATTATTCATTATTATTATTATTATTATCATTTTTTTTCAAGTGATTTCTAGTTAAAAACAAACTAGGGTTCATCTGATAAGGAGCTTTTTTTGTGTGTGAAAATTTATTTAAATTCTTAGCTGCACATATATAAAGAAAATATAGAAATAACTCAGAGTTTGTGGTGGTACTAACCTTTTATTTTGGAAATATGAAATATTTAATCAACGTTGTCAGAATATGACAACAACACTTAAAATGTTTAATATTACCAATGTAGACCTGATGTACAGAGAGAAAAGAATCTTGGTGACAGAGTTTAGGAAAAATAATTGTTACAAATACATTGAAATAGTTA
This sequence comes from Anser brachyrhynchus, assembly GCF_964034855.1. NCBI lineage: Eukaryota > Metazoa > Chordata > Aves > Anseriformes > Anatidae > Anser > Anser brachyrhynchus. Next base: position 136,474,937 of record NC_137694.1, read on the forward strand.
TAAGATTTAAATATACCAGGAAATCAGTGCCAGAGAAATAATGAATGAAGAATACTGTATACTCCAGTGCATATGAGAGACAATAATATTTTTTTCTTATTTTTTTTTAAAAAAAGGTGGTTAACAACTTGCCAAAGTGATAGTTATATCATCCGTTTGAGAATCAGACTTCAAGGAGAGTAGCAGCAAACAAAAGCAAAAATTATATTTGATTTTTCGTTTTCTAGCAATCAGTAAAATTACTGATGAAAACACATATGTACGCGTTCCCACCACTTTAAAAATAAATAATTATATAGAGCATTAAGCAAGTTCTTTAGATGATAGATCTCTCCCTCTCATGCCAAAGAAGGCATTATAGAAGGAATTATTTTGAAGAATAAAAGTGTAAGTCAGATCAGACAGGAATTACTGACATATCTCCAGTATGAGGTAGAATAATCTTCTCCTCTGTCAAACAGATTTAATTGTCTGCCCTGACCTCCATCTGTTCAATTAATTGACTGCATTAGTTTGTGGCAGATATTTTTGGTTGGTATTATGTTTTATTAGTGGGATTTCTTAAGATGATATAATAGTAGCACACAGGAAGCTGTAACTCCTGCCATGTGACAAGGTACATTTTTTTCAATCCTAACCTAAATCAGTTGACCACGGGCAGGAAAAATATATCAGTTCTTCCTAGTCAACTTGGCAGCTGCAAATTGTATTCTCATCTATTGTTTCTTCAATATCATCCCATGTGGGAATGATAAAAAAAAAAAAAAAAAAAAAAAAAAAACACTTTATAAAATAAATGAAATCAATTACCTTTACAATATAAAAATAAATTCTACATATATATCTTTCTTTATATATTCTACATATGTAAAGAGAATAAGAGAAGGTAGGAAAAAATGACAAGGGAGAAGAAAAGATCTGTAGGAAAGAATTGTGACTTAGCGAAAAGAACAAACTAATGGAGTGCACTCTGTGAGAAAGGTTTGAGAATTAGACATGGGACTGAGAAGGCCATGTGCAAAAGAGGAAAAAGATGGAAGATATTTTGATAAGAGGACACATTTTGAATCATGACAGACCAGTCTAGGAAAGATCATAGAAGCAATGAATATTCTGTGTTGTAAGGGACCCACTAGGACCATTTAGTCTAAATTCTGGCTCCACATAGAACCACTCAAAAATCAAACCATATGTCTGAGAGTGTTGTGCAAATGCTTCTTGAACTCCAACAGGCTCAGTACCATGACCAGTTCCCTGGGGAGCCTGTTGCAGTGCCTAGTCACCCTTTGTTCTTCAGCTAAGTGAAGAACCTTTTCTTGACATCCTACCTGAACTTCTCCTGTCACATCTTTATATTGTTCCTTCAAGTCCTGTCACTGTCCCCAGAGAGCAGAGATCAGTGCCTTGATCCACTCCCCTTGTGATGAATCCATAGGTCAGATTCTCAGTCTGACTTAAATCAAATGACCTCAGCCGCTCTTCATACGTCTTTCCCTCTAGACCCTTCACCATCTTTGTTGCCTTCCTTTGGATGCTCTCTAATACTTTTATATCCTTCTTAGATTGTGGCACCCAAAACTGCACAGTCCTTGAGGTGAGGCTGCACCAGCACAGAGTAGAGATGGACGAGACAGTGTAGTATAATGTTTTGTCATAATATCATATTGTTAAAAAAATATTTTTCCTCGTTGTTGAATTGTTTCTTAATTATGAAATGTACTAGTGTATCTGCTCACCTTCTGTTCTCTTTTCTCAGCTGTGATCAGAACTTTATACTATCTATGAATCCACAGTACAGCTACCGTGAATATTGCTACGTATATGTGTTTTGTGGTCAAAGAAATCTGTGAAAAATCATATGATTCACTTCTCCATCTGTTTGCAACTTTGACAGTACTCATAGTTTTGCTTTCCTGTGGAAATAGAGTGTGCTAAATAGTATAATGATAATGATGTTTCATATGTCGTGTTAGAAAGTCATTCATAAATAGTACTTACTGTATCAAAAAGATCGTTGGAAACAATTCATAAAAGAGTTATATTTTCTATCTGAGAAATATAAGCATAATAACTATAAATTTCTAACATAATTCTATTTTTCCTCAAACCTATCAGTTTTATGTTAGGTGTAGATGGTGAAAATGAACTGATTACCTTGTTCACTGAGATGTGTCTTTGCTTCAGGGAGGATACCATGCAGTAGTTTTGTTGTTGTTGTTGCTTTTCTGAAATAACACACAGGAGGATTTTGGGAGGGAGAGTTAGTACTGAAGGATAAAAAGAATGGAAGGTTATGAGAGAAAATAGCTGAAGGTTAGTCTAAATTCTGTGTACTGAATCTCTTACCAATGCATGCCACATCATTTTTAATTTACCACCAGTAGAACTAGTCAAAGAACAATTCTAAAAATTAGAAACTGAAAGCAGAATATGCTCTTTCTGATTTTATTCATGATAATTTGATTCATGTATGAAAATAACAGGAAAATTACAACTTTTCTTAATACTGTATGTCATGGTCATGGGGATAACTATATATTGGTAAGAGGTAAGAGAAGAAATCATAGTTCTGTATTTCAGCTGTACTTGTACTCCTTACACATAACCATCAGAATGTTTTTATGGTGGCTGGGTTCAACATGTTTTTAATGTCAAATACTTATGTTACAGTAAGAGGAGTTGCTGCCTGAAGTGTATGCTTCTGTTTATGACAGAATATCTAAATTTTTCACATCTGAGCGAGAAGAACATGAGCTTCACCGATGAGCTTAGTTTAGAGGAGGTATATTCTCATTGTGGTAGGCAAAGATGGAACCTTTCCAGTAATGGGAGTGGCAAGGTGAGCAAGGAGGAGAAATGTCAATTTCAACATTCTCTGATCATGCCTGGGCATTGGCTGAAAAGTAACGCTGTGCCTGGAAGTTTGCTAACAACCACACAGAATGAATGCTTTGGTAGGACAGTGCTGTAGCCCATGTTCTAGCCCCGTTTAGTTTGCTGCTTACACCTAAATTCCAGTGCTACTGCAGTTGTCTGAGAACAAAGATCTATATCCTTAACCGGAGTTCCCTATGTTAATATCATGCTTAATTTTTAGGGGTCCAAATTACAAAATAGAATTCAAGTTCTTAAGTCAACTAATGAGAAGATCACACTTCATTGTGAATTCAGCATAAGCAGGACATTAAGCAGATTATATGTCATAGACTTTCTTTTGCGTGGATTCTTAAGCTCATTGTTTGATGGAGAGAGTGGAAGGCAGCAGACAGCATAGGAACGGTTGTCTTGCTCTTGTCTCCTAGATCTAGTGATTCTGGTGACCCCATCCTGTATAACACTCTGTGGAGACTTGAACTGCTGAGGCAAGCTGTCTCTCCTCTTAAAGATAAGAGGCTCAACCCAGCATTTGCCAGAAGAAAGACGACTAAGTTAGAAAGAAAGCAGCACAGGAACAGAAGTTGGAAGACATTCTTCCCATCTGTTTGTGAATTTGTCTACTTTCTAGCAAATACAAAATTTAAGGGGAAGAGTAAGTGAGAAAAAGTGATGATGTGATAGCACTGTAAAAATAATCCTGAGTCCCAATTTCATTTTCAGAGTGCTTCATGAAATGACTCTACCACAAATGGTATTAAGGCTTGCTTGAAAGAGAGAATATCTATCTCGTGGAGTTTCAGCTTTATGAGGCTGCAAAGTCATAGCTTTCTCATAGTTCAAAGGTGAAATTCCCAGGGTAAAAGTCTTTGAATTTAGGATTAAAAAGGCTGCACATAGTCTTCACAACCATCCCAGCCTTATTTGAAATCTAATGCTTGTAACACTAAAGTTGGGAGGTGTGGGTTTAAACTTCTTCAGGTTAATGAGGGTAGTCACTCAACTCTCCCATTTCTAAGATGAGCACATAATTATGACATTATCATATAAATGAAGACAGTATTACCACCTGGTAACTGAACTAGGTAATACAATGAAAATATCATGCCTGTGTCTCCCGTATATTTCAGTTTTATGAATGTGTGTAATAGAGCATCAACTGTTTTTCTGCTGTATAATGTATTAGGGTAGAGAGAGCTATGTGTTCAGCCAGATTAAATTGCTTTTCTCACCCTGTTTTTGGTAATTATAATACTTGTAATGTTTCTTCTTCCTGGACTGGAATGCCACTAGGAAGATATCAAATTCTAATCATTAAATAGTCTCAAGAGATCAAATTGCCTAACAATTGGTCTCAGTCCCTTTCTCAATTAGTCCAACATGGGTTTTAGATTCTTGCATCCTTGAAAAGGACACACATGTAGGCTTAATGGAGAAGACAGAAAGCGCCCTGATTCATAGGTAGAACAAAAAAAAATAAAAAAAAGATTCCCTCAGGAATTTTCCCTTTTAGTCATTTGACCTTACTTACTGGAGAGAAGTCAGACCCATTCAGGAATGTTTATTTTCTGTGTCTTGAAGTGGTAGTAGGTGATGATCTTTGATATATGTGAGGTTTTATTTGAATTATAAAGGTTAATTCTACAAACCTAAGAAATGCATAAAATAATGATTTTTGTATGAACCTCTTTCATTTTTATTTATTTTTTTTATATCCATAATTCTAAATTTTACTGAAGGCATAAGAAATTTTACTCTACAGGAGATTTTTTCAATAAAGAAACTCAGAGCTGAACATCCTCTTTCAGATCATGACCTTTTCTTTTGGAATAAGACATCTGAATTTCCTAAAACAGAGGTGGCAAAAAGAAATAGAGAGACCCATAGGGCACAACATTTCTTTTACAAGGTCATAACAGAAGTAAGAGCTGGAAAATAAGTCAGCAGCCATGCTAGACTGTACTGATTATATTTTTGTACATTTCCCTGAATATATATACTTGAGGAATAATATTTTCTTAGACTTTGTAATCATAATTAGACAAAGACTAACAAATAAATTAAATGTACGTTGTGATCAATGCCTATGGTCATATTTCAAGCATTGGACTCCTTCTGAACAAAAAAGACTTAGTACCCTGTCACACTGCCTTGCAATAACGTTTCATGTTGTTATATATTTTTTCATGACTATGTATTTTTTATGACTTCTCTTAAATTCTAGCTTCAAGCATTTGAATAGCTAGTGTCAATTCAGTCATAAGAAGCTTAAATTCATGTCATGAATAGTCAAATTTTGACCTGAATAAAACACACATGGAATTTTGGCATAATTAGTAACTTAAAGAGTTTAAACAGTTTATACCTTGTATTTTTTTTCAATGTGTTGAAACGATCTTTTTTTGTCACTCCATTGGCGTAATTGATGATTCATTTATTTGCAATCTTTACCAACTTATTTCAAGAAGCAGATAAAATCATGAGAATCGCCTACCCATTAAAATTTCTCCATGCTTGTGTGTAATAGCACTTAAAAATACAGTATAAATATCAATGGAAGAAGTCAAACTGTCTTAACTGGACATGTCCTGTTAGCTTTGGGTCCTCCTGGGTACAATAGTTTTTATCATTTTACATACAGGGAAAAAATAAGGAAAGACCATATCTGTGATTGTTCAACAACAGCTTTTTATAACTAAATCCAAATGCCTATTTTTTTTTGTATCACTACTGTTATTATTATTTTGTGTCACTAAATTTTTAAATCCGCAAAAGACTATTAATTGTGAATTAATGAGGGATGCATTAGAATGCGATGTAAAAGTCAAATGACAGTATTGTGAATTACTAAAAAGCCCCTCCAATCCCTATTATCTGATGAACTTCTGTGACTGAACAGCAGTCTAATCACACTGACATATAGCTTGGTTGATCCATTAATAAGTGTAGATATGTTGTTCAAAATTCTTCAATTGATTTCAGCAATTTCTTGTCCATACTGAGGTTTATAACACTGAGTTAGGGTTATTGTAAAGTTTGGAATTTATTTATTTATTTATTTATTTATTTATTTATTTATTTATTGGCAGTATTTGTGATGTAACAAGTGAATAATTACAATATTCTCCTGGTTCTCAGCAATTAACATAGTAAGTGCATCACTAAAGTCTATTCTTATCTAGTTCATCACAAATATATGTCTAAGATGCATAATTTTCTGTTACCCAATTACACTTCTTTCCAGTCAGAGGTAGGCCCAGAAATGGTATTTGCTTTTATTCCATGCAGTAATTAACAAGGGAAAAAATGATCACACATTTGAAAAGAAAGTCACCATGTTATCAGTATGGGATGAAAGGAAACATGCTTTTACTGCAACCCACCACTCATTTCACTAGCACCTAGTTTGGAAGTGATGTCTTCAAAAGTCCCAGCAGCTATTACCATTAGTAAATAAAGAAGATAAGTTACATTTCTTCCTGTAGACTCAGCATGTAAAGGTGTATTAAATAGTTGACTGGATGAATATAGATATGCATCTAACTTTTTGTCATAATATCTAAGACATTCTTACATGCATACATTTTTCTACTTAAGATTAATCTAATGGCAATTTCTGATTATCTGTTTACCTCCTCCAAAAATTTTAAGGATGTACATAGCAACATCAGCTAGTTCATGAACAGCTGGAATATCTTCTCCCTTATGTCTTGATATTTTTACAGATTTTTTTTTCCATGTGTCGTTCTATGTGTTTAAATGTGTATGTGTGAAATTGACTGGGTGAAAATGGCAATTTCCCTAGTTAAATTAAATCTTTGCACTGGTTGGCAAAGGCTGTGGGTCAGGCTGTTATGGATCAGACTGTGGGGTTGAGATAACTAGTTATATTATTTGTCTTAGCCAGCAGTGTGTTTCTTTATGCATTCAATATCCTTAAAATCAAAATTTCTCATTCATTTCCGATTCATGCATGCAATGAATCAGAAACACAAACATTATTTGATCGGCTCCGGGGCAGACACGTTCTGCAACGGAGCAGGGGATTGAGGTGGGCAGGGTTTTTTTTCCAGCATTGAGGCCACTCAAGGCAGCCGAGGAAGCCACCAGGACCCGCCAGGGCCTGGCAGCCCTCGCAAGGGAGGCTGACAAGGCATGGGTGGAGCCAGCAGCGCCCCCTCCTTGGCCGTAAAAAGACAGCCCCTAGGGACTGCAAGGGACCAGGAGAGCTGTGGACAGGACGGGCAAACAGGGCATGGCGTGGCAGTCAGGGCGGGGCGCGGCAGTGCACACCACAGGGTGAGCAGGGAGGGCAGGGTGCCTCACTGCTGTTTTCCAACGGTCTTTTCCAACAGTGGTTGTAACCTGCTCGTGAAGAGCCCAGCCATGGTATCCACCTGGCAGAAAGCCATGGCCTCCACATCTCTTGCGGCCTCTCCAGCCACAGTCACCGATGTGGCTACACAGACAGAGGTCTCGGAGAAACACACAGTCGTCCAGGTCTTGGGCTGCAGGGTGTGCCCGAGTCTTCTGTCAGTGTCTGACAGCAGCAGCAGTGGGTGTGCCTGTGGGAGGTGTGCCCAGCTTGAAGAATTGCTCAGCCTGGTGGGGAAGCTTCATGAGGAGGTGAGTAGGCTGAGGAACATCAGGGAGTCAGAGAGGGAAATTGACTGGTGGAAGCATACTCTACCCACCCTGAGACAGACTCATGAGCCTGCCACAACACAAGTAACAAAGGTTCCCTTATCCCACCAGGCAGCCACTACACAAAAGACAAAAGTTCCCCCATCCTGCCAGGCAGTAGGAGGGGGCCAAGATCAAGGTGCGGAATGGAAGCAAGTTTCCGCTCGGGGTGGTAGGCGAGCCCTCTCTCTGCCGACCTCACCTTCCCCTCTACCCTTACGTAACAGGTATGAGGCTCTAGAACATGACAGTAAAAACGATATAGATGAAAGCCCATCCCAGTTGGAAGGAGTGCCTAAGGCAAGGCAACCCCCCCCTCCCCCCCACCCTCCCATCACTACATCTTCTATCAAGAAAGAAAGAAGTGTTATCGTCATGGGGGACTCCCTTCTGAAAGGGACAGAGGGCCCAATTTGCCAACCAGACCCAACCCACAAGGAAGTCTGCTGCCTCCCTGGGGCTTGGGTAAGAGACATTGCCAGGAAAGTCACTCACCTGGTACAGCCCTCTGACTACTACCTGCTACTGGTTTTTCAGGCTGGTAATGATGAAGTAGCAAGGAAAAGTCGGAGAGCAATCAAAAGGGACTTTAGGGCTTGGGAGCATCTGGTTAAAGGATCAGCGGCACAGGTCGTGTTTCCCTCTGTCCTTCTGATAGGAGGGATCAGTGTTGAGAGGCAGTCGGCTCATCAATACATGGCTCTGAGACTGGTGAAACTGGCAGAACTTTGTGTTTTTTTGATCAAGGGAAGGTCTACGCAACACCAGGCCTGTTGGCACCAGATGGGATGCACCTCTCTCAGAGGGGGAAAAGGATTTTTGCCCAGGAGTTAGCGGGGCTGACAGATAGGGCTTTAAACTAAAGTCAAAGGGTGAAAGGGATAAAACCAGGCCCACCAGTGATAAGCTAAGGGATGGCATGCTAGAATCAGAGGGACTGTGTGCTACTGAGATCCTTTGGTCTGCTCCACAAGGTGCTATGTAGAATGAGGCACATTTGAAGTGCTTCTACACAAAAGCACGCAGTATGAGGAATAAACTAGATGAGTTAAAAGTCTTGGCCCAGTCCCAGAGCTACAACATCATTGGCATAAGCGAATCCTGGTGGGATGAGTCCTGTGACTGGTGTGTTGCAATAGATGGTTACAGGCTCCTCAGAAGGGACAGGCAGGGCAGGCAAGGCAGTGGGGTGGTGATGTACGTGAAGGAGGGGCGATGTCAAAGTTGAGAGCCTCTGGGTAAGGATTAAGGGATGAACAAAGAGGATGTTGTTGTGGGAGTCTAATACAGACCACCCGGCCAGGATGATGACACCAATGAATTATTCTCTGAGGAACTAAGATACCTTGAGATCAACTGCCCTTGTCCTTATGGGGGACTTCAACTTGTCAGACATCAACTGGGATTACCATATGGCTGACATGAGCAGGTCCACAAGGTTCCTAAAGTTCCAATGATAACTTCCTGGTGCAGGTGCTAAGGGAGCCAACTAGGAAAGGTGCCCTCCTAGATCTGTTGCTGGAGAACGGAGAGGGTCTTGTGGGAGACGTGGCAATTGGCGGCCATCTCAGTCATAGTGACCATGAAGTGGTTGAGTTTAAAATTTTTGGTGACAGGAGGAAAACTGCCACCAAAACTTCAGCCCTGATATGGGGAGAGCAGACTTCAGGCTGCTCAGGGATCTAGTTAGCAAGGTCCACTGGGAAACTGCTTTTGAAGGTTTTGGCATCCATCAGTGCTGGTCAGTCTTTAAGCACTGCCTCCTAAAAGCACAGGATCAGGCAATTCCAAAATATCGGAAGTCAAGCAGGCAGGGCGGAAGGCTGGCCTGGCTGACCAAGGAACTTCTGCTGGAGCTTAAGCAGAAAAAGAAAGTGTATGGCTGCTGGAAGCAGGGTCAGGCAATGTGGAAGGAATACAGGGATGCCATTCATGTTTGTAGGGAGAAAATTTGTGCGGCCAAAGCCCAATTGGAGTTGAAGCTGACCGGGTCTGTGCGAGACAATAAAAAGTGTTGGTTTTTTTTTTGTTTGTTTGTTTGTTTATTTTTTTGTTTTTTAAATATGTGAACAGAAAAAGGAGGACCAAATAAAACATAGGTCTGCTTCTTGATGGGGAAGGTCACCTCACAGACAAAGACATAGGCAAAACAGAGACGTTTAATGCCTTCTTTGCCTATATCTTCAATGGTGATCGTGGGCTTTGGGACCCAGGGTTCCCTGAGCTGGAGGACTGTGATGGTGGGAATGATAAACTCCCAACTGACCCTGAAAGTGTGCGGGATTTGCTGCTCCACCTGGATCCACACAAGTCCATGGGTCTGGATGGGATTCATCCCAGGGTGCTTAAAGAGCTGGCTGACGTCATTGCAGGACCTCTCTCAATTATTTTTCAATGGTCTTGGGAATCTGGAAAGGTCCCAGTAGACTGGAAGCTGGCAAATGTTGTGCCAATTTTCAAGAAGGGTAAGAAAGAAGACCCTAGCAATTACAGGCCTGTCATTCTCATGTCAGTGCCTGGTAAAATTACGGAGAAGATTATTCTTGAAGTTATTGAAGCACCCCTGGGGGCAACGCAGTCATTGGTCCCAGACAAAATGGGTTCACAAGGAGTAGGTCCTGTTTTGCTAACTTGATTTCCTTTTTTGAGAAGATCACCCATCTAGTCGATCAAGGGAAACCAGCTGACATAATCTTTTTGGATTTCAGTAAAGCTTTTGACAGTTTCCCATAGGATCCTACTGGACAAAGTGTCCAGCATACAGCTAAACAAAAACACCACATGATGGGTGAACAATTGGCTGATGGACAGGGCTCAAAGGGTTGTGGTAAATGGGGCTGCATCAGGCTGGCGGACGGTCCCTAGCGGGGTCCCCCGGGGCTCCATTTTAGGGCCAGTCCTCTTCAATGTTTTTATAAATGATTTGGATGTAGGACTAGAAGGCGTTTTGAGAATATTTGTTGATGATACTAAACTTAGAGGAGCTGTTGACTCTGTTGAGGGTGGAAAGACCTTGCAGAGAGATCTGGACAGATGGGAGAGTTGGGCAATCACCAACTGCATTAAGTTTAACAAGAGGAAGTGCCGGGTCCTGCACCTGGGACGGGGCAACCCTGGCTATACGTACAGACTGGGTGATGAGACACTGGAGAGCAGCCCAGCAGAGAGGGACCTGGGCATTGTGGTTGATAGCAAGACGAATGTGAGCCAGCAGTGTGCCCTGGCAGCCAGGAGGGCCAACCATATCCTGGGATGCATCAAGCACGGAATTGCTAGTCTGTTGAGGGAAGTGATTGTCCCGCTCTACTCTGCGCTGGTGCGGCTTCACCTCGAGTACCGTGTGCAGTTCTAGGCACCACAGTACAGAAAGGATGTGAAACTGTTGGAGGGTGTCCAGAGAAGGGCTACAAAGATGGTCAAGGGCCTAGAGGGGAAGATATATAAGGAGCAGCTGAGGTCATTTGGTCTCTTCAGCCTTTAAGAGAGAAGGCTGAGGGGAGACCTCACCGCAGTCTACAGCTTCCTCACGAGGGGGAGTGGAGGGGCAGGCGCCGACCTATTCTCTTTAGTGACCAGTGATAGGACCTGCGGGAATGGTGTCAAGCTGTGACAGGGGAGGTTCAGGCTGGACATCAGGAAGAGATCCTTCACTGAGAGGGTTGTCTTGCACTGGAACAGGCTCCCGAGGGATGTAGTCACAGCACCAAGCCTGTCAGAGTTTAAGAAGCATTTGGATTGTGCACTTAGTCACATGATCTGAATTTTTGGGCAGACCTGTGCGGTGCCAGGAGTTGGACTTGGTGATCCTTTTGGGTCCCTTCCAACTTGGGATATTCTGTGATTCTATGGTTCTATGAAAATTTGATTCACCAGAAATAATATGTACCTGGTATTTTTCTGGTCTCTAGTGTTCAGGTGTTTTACATCGTTTGTGGTACATATGCTCAAATAAAGTCATTAAAGAATGCCAGGGGTTTTGAAAGAATTTAGTTTTTGTTTTTCTTTTGCACAGATGCCTGTCCTTGTCTCAAAGAATCAACATAAATATCTCTGTGTATCTGGTTTTGTTTGTTTGTTTATCTGTTTGTTTAATTTGAAACCACTTTCAGTAACTACTTAACTTGGATTTTTCAGCTTTTGAAAACCGGTTTTCATGAGACAGGTTCCTGACTGAAAATTGAACCTCTTTGTCCACATATATGTGGCTTATATGTTAGCTTGTGTTCATCCTATAAAATGTATAGTATCGGTATCAGTTTCCTATAATAAGGATTTTTCAAACTGTGGAATTGCCATCTGTGATTTTAAATTGAAAAATTGATAAAAAGGGAACTCCTCCATTTATTTGTGTAGGGAGAAGAATGTAAGTATTAACAAGTGTTGTATTGTTATTTATGCTTCTTGTAATGATATGTGACTTCTATTTCATTAAAAAATAACATAATTAATTTATGAATTGCCTTCTGTCTAAGAATTTAAAGTAGGAGCATGTAAGAAGGCAAAGTTCCATAGCTGTAACAGTGTAGGTCAAGATCTGATTTTTGAGAGATTGTATTACACATTTATTTTTCAGTTGGAATTGTTCCTTTTTGTCAGAAATTGAACAAAGACAATATGAAAACCAATACCATAGTATCTAATTTTAACTAATTCTACTGTCACATTTGCTTTGAACTAAGATAATTCTATTACATTCATTGGAATGTCTGAATTATGTGGAGGTAAATTGTTTATCATACAGAAGATTATGCATACCTATGAAAAATAATATATAGAAGTCATATAACAACAAAGAGAGATTATCCAATGCAGCAAAACGTCTAATGAGCATTTGCTGTGGGAATACAAGTATGGTTAAAAAAGGAGATGTCTATTCAGGGCAGAAAATACCCTGGAGCTAGCAATTAAATGTGGGATAACTTTCCTAAAAGCATTAACATTTGGGCTGTGGTTTGGTTTGAAAGTATATACAGAAGCAGAGTGTTTGGTTTGTTTTATAGCCTTGGACAAGTTTGTGGCTTCAATTTTCAATTTTCTTACCTTGTGTATCTTCAGAAACGCATAGCTAACCAAGGTGGCTAAAGTTCATAAAAGATATGTGGGTCATTCTGTGTAAATAAAGAATGAATTTGATTTATTTGTTTATTTTGTGTAGGTTTATGCCAATAAAACATGTCTGTTGATTTTAACTGTTTGCTTTCTTTTGGCTACAGGCTGACTGAGTGGGCTAGACTTGACTGGAAGGAGTCATTTTGCTGGGGAAATAGAGTAACTGTAGATCTGTCCCCACTCTACTGGCTGGGAAAAGCTGTGTGTTGCCAGGAGTAAGCCAACACTCAAGTCTGGGATGGTCCCTGGGGGCAAACATTCCTTTGTTTCTTCAGATGTTGGAATTTGTCTACAGTCAGTCAACTGAGGCACACATTAGCTTTTGTTTTTTCACTGCCTGAACAAGATTACACTTTTGCCTCACTTCATCTACTTTTGCCTGCTTTTTTATTTTATTATTTTCGTTTTCTTTGACTCCTTTTTCTCCTGGTTGTGGAAGAAAAGAGCACTGCTGATGTTCATTTAAATAATGTCAAAACCAATGGGACTTCTATGGCTGCCTTTGATCTTCACCCCAGTGTGTGTCATGTTGAATTCTAACTTCCTCCTGTGGATAACTGCACTGGCTATAAGATTTACTCTCATTGATGGTCAAGCACAATACCCAGTGGTTACCACGAATTATGGCAAAATACGTGGTTTAAGAACACCTCTGCCCAATGAGATCCTTGGTCCAGTGGAACAGTATCTGGGTGTTCCTTATGCCTCTCCTCCAACTGGAGAAAGGCGATTTCAGCCTCCAGAACCTCCATCATCTTGGACGGGTGTCCGAAATGCCACACAGTTTGCTGCTGTTTGCCCACAGTACCTGGATGAGAGGTCACTGCTCAACGACATGCTGCCAGTCTGGTTTACAGCCAATCTGGATACTGTGGTGACATATGTTCAAGATCAAAATGAAGACTGCCTGTATTTGAATATCTATGTACCCACAGAGGATGGTAAGTACTCTAAGGAACACACTTCAGCTCACTCACCAGTTCCTGCATGAGTTGAGTAGCTAGGTCTTTAAAGCATCTTGCTCAGTTTCCCCCGTGTTTTATCTGTAGAAATGGATCATGTCCCTGAATATTCATCATAAAGAATACTTTGCAGATTGAACATGTTTGCATGAATTCTCCTTCATGTATCAGTGCAACACCACAATTTCATTTGCAGCCAGTGGACAGGGTGTGTAATCTTACTTCTGAACTAGAGCTGAGTATCATACACAGGAGAGGAAAGAGGAACAGGGAAATAAACATTAACTAGAAGTAACTTTGTATTTTTCATTGCATGGATGGTACAAATGCTGCAGCATACTCATTTTAAAGGAGAATTCTCCCCTCTCCCTCTTTTTTTTTATTATTACTTTTTATTATTATTTTATTCTATTTTATTACCTTGGAGCTTATGGTTAACTTTGTTTGATTTTAGTATATGATAGAAAACTGTACAGTGGTTCAGTCTATAGGGGGTTTATTCCAGGATTTTTACATATGAAGCTTTTCAGTCCAACTTGGTTTTCTTCATTCATTACATGTAAAATGGAGTAAAAGTGCTTTTTATTACACAGAGCTGAACAGGTGTCCTTAAATTTTCATGTTTTCTTCATTCCTCTCTCAGGAGGACTACTATAAATCACCTTCATCCACAAAAAGGATGAACACAAATGGCAACACACAACACCTTGAAAGTTTTCATGATCTCGGTCTTAAATATTCTAGTGTTTTGGCATACTAGATATAACTTTTGAGGTGCAAAATGGTATTTCTTCTTACAGAAAACAAGAACTGTTTTCACCAATCCTCAAATGATTATAGTTTATATCCCAAGGAAATAAAAAACTCTTCTGGCAATTATATATAATATTCTGCTAAATGCCAGTTCTTTCAGCCACTTAGAATGTAGTTACTGGTGCATAAAGTGACAGATTTCTCCTAGATATGCAAATCCCTTCACTTCAGCTGAGGGTTTGATTTGCATAACTAAGGCATTGTTATTTCTCAGTAACCATACTCTAAATATGCAAATTTTGTTCTTTATTGTAATCCTTCTGACTTGATTGGCTTCTTTACTCAGAATTTCCAAGCTGTTTGGAAGCTTTAAACATACCACCTTTTTTTCCAGTTCTCATCAACTGAAGCAAAAACCTAAAAGCTAAAAATAAAGGGGTAAGGTTTGGGAATACTGGGAACACTGCAAACAGATACTATCAAGCTGCTTAAATCACAGGACTCTGAAAGACAAGGTGTGTGTAGGCTGCTCTGTATGTGTGTATATGTATGTGTGTTTATGTTCACGCCTGTGTATTTACTAGAAGGAGCCACTTGGTTCTTTCCCTCTTCTAGTTTCATTGCACTGTACCTCACTCCTAGGTTATTCTCAAATATATTTCCCATAATTCTGTATATTATGGATTTCGTCTGCAGCTTTTAATTTGTCACTATGGTGGTTTTGTCCTAAGAAAACATTTCAGGTTAAGAATTTAATTGTTCTCACTCTGCTAACTTCATGTCCTTTTAAAGGCCAATGTCATTACATTCATATATTCCTCTAATCTAGTAAAAATACGTTTCTTCCATTAAATAAAGAAGACAGAAAATTAGAAATGGAAAAAATATTTATATAAATTTCTAGAAGAATATTTTATATCAAGTGGGTAATAATAAAATACTGTGTGCTGACTGACTAACAGCCTATAAAATTCCTTGTATTGTGTGTAATAGCAAATGAGATTTGCTGTTAGCTTATAAATAAAAAGGACTGATAAATTTAATTGCACTCTTGTACACCTTTATGTCCACTTAACTTCTCATCATTTTAGATTTTATTTTATTTACACAAAATAACTTCTTATAATGGGAATCAATTGTCTTTTATATACTGACTCTCTCAGGAAAAAAAAAAAAAAAAGAGTATTTAGGTATTTAGTTGAATAAAATGACAGAAAAGATTTGGTGTTGGTAATGAGCTGAAGGCAAGATTGTTCCCATACAATATGACAAGTGTTTTTAACCAGCTCCAGCAGAGAACACGAAATTTCAAAATGAATATATGGAATACATGATGTTTTAATTGTACGCTGAAATTTTATCACTACTTAATTATAACTCAGTGTAGCTCTTTGGTAAGGAAAATATGCAACCTTCTGTTCATAAAGATGATTAAGGAGAACTGACCTACAAATCACACCTCCTAAGTTACTGTGTCTTCTAACCATAGTAAACATAAATAGCCTTAAATTGTAGTCCATACAATCTGATTAAACACATTAAGCTTCATTATATGAGTCATAGTTGGCAGAAATAAACTATGTTGCTACAGAGAGAGACCATGAAATTAGTTTTTGAAGCAAAGTCTCAAAGTGAGTGACTTTGAGTTAAATAAACAATTCCAATTCTTTCTCAAGTACAGATTTATGTAGAAAATCTTTGAAACTGTTTTATGTCTGCAATAAAAGGTGAATGGAATCATCCCAACCTAGTTAATGTTCTGACTATGAAACTTAATCTGAATCATTTTATGCCTTAAAAAAAAAAAAAAAAGAAAAAAAGAAAAAGACAAAAAACACCTTCAGTGAAAAGAATTGATGAACAACTCTAATGAATTAACTACGGCCACATGCAGTGCTTGCTTCAAACCAGTTCTAGGGAATTAATAACCAAATTGCAGCTCTTTTTTTTTTTTTTTTTTTTTTCCCCATAACATGACCTGTTTCTCATTGTTTCTGTGGTTTGGGCAAAAGGAACCAAATTTTGGTCATGTGCTTTGAATAATGAGCTGAAGAATAAACACACACATTAATTCATCTGATTTCAGAATAATTTCACTAGAATTCTGCCAGTATAAACTAATGGAAACAAGAGTAAAACCCAGGCCCTTTAACTGGATAGATAAGATTTATATATTTGAATCTTATATTTTATATTTTGTTTTATATATTTATTTATGTTTTATTATATATACTAAATGCTCATGATTCAGTTTAAAGAAACACATTGAAATTAAACAACACAAAATTCAATAGTTCCTTAAAATACCTGGAGCATCTAGGTAAAGGAATTAAAATGTCCATTAAACATTTTATATCTGCAATAGTCATTGACTTTTTTTTTTTTCCTGACCCATAAGTTCTGGATTTCAACATCAAATGGCAGTGGCTGAAAAACTTGTCAGAATTTTCTATATTAAAATATTCCTAAAAAAAAACAAAAAGGGTCCTTGTTTTTAGATTTGTTTTTTCTGTTTTAAGCAAAAATATTATTTATGGTAAAAATTAAAGCACATACCTAACAGAATGTTATGCAAATTATGTCCATGTAGACTTTTATTCTTTTGCTGATATTCACTGGAGAAATTGTTTGTACTGACACTTTCTGTAGAGTAACATTTATATTTCAGTAGGTAGAGTATTTTGGTGTTTGATTTTTTTTTCCTTTGACTTTGGAAGAGTTTTGCTACCACTCTAATCCATCAAGATATATTTGTTTTCTCATAATAAGTATAAACAATAAATAATATTTCTCACAATAAGTATAAACAAATAGGTGGTTATTTTAAAGATAAGAATAAGCAATAAAGAAATATTAATAAAAAAGTCTAATCTATAATCATAAGGAATTGAAAATGATAATTGAAAGTGATAATTGAAAGAAATATTTATAGTAAAATTAACACTCTGTCCAAACTGTTTTCTAAACATTTAGTTTGATTTTCTGAATAAACAATTTATAAAAATTTAAAAAATAAATTTGTGGGGAGTGTATGTTGCATTGTCTGCTTTTCCAGTTACTATAAACTGCAATTTTCCGCAAGAATACATGAATGTCAGAGGTCATCTAGGGAAATGATATTAAGGACAGCCTGTTTATTATAACTTCAGTCTGAATATAGGTTTATCTGCAGTGGAAATGCTGGATTGAAGAGGACACAGACTGTTAATCGGCTGTGCTTAATCCCTGGCCTTTATCATCTGAATCTGTGGATGCTGAAGGAGATTGCTAACTCGTATCATAAATGGGAAAAATATATAGCAAAAAGCTATATATTTAAAAGAACTTTAATAAGTTATATATATAAAAGAACTTTAATTTGGATTTCTTTCATGGTAAATTTAAAAGTTGTATTAATATTAGGTTGAGATAAAAAAAAATCTAAAACATCTTTTTGTTGTTTAAAACCTTCTCTCTTCAAATCCAAAAAAGAAAATGAAACAAAAAAGGATTTTTTTGTAAACATATATATATTACTTACTTTGTTATATGGGAAAAGGGTACATTTTATACAAGTGGGTAGCTAGTAAGCCACCATACATCTACTAGGGATTGATTCATGAAGTATTTGGAATCTTCAGAGAACTGCTCAATAAAAATACTCTGTGAGCTTCTGTATCATTTACAATCACAATAAATACTGCTAAAGTGACAACAAAAAGTGATAGGTAATGATACATATTAAGGCTGAAGGGGTAGGTCATGATTTTTTCATTAGAATAGAGAAATTGAGAATGCTGTCCAGGATTAGTGATGTATACAACTGTAGGGTACTGGGAAGAAACAAAGTCTTGGGTAACAGCAAAGAGATCAACAGTATTCCTTCTCTGAGCAGTAGTATGGAGGAAAGGTACTTGCTTCTTTAGACTCTGTTTCTAGTTAAATAAGCAATTAAGAAATCAACGACTTGATTAAAGCCAATAAAGAAGAGGTGTGTTAGGTGATTTCTATAACTTGCATGCTGTGCCACTTTTTGGGATTAGGCAGATGTCTGCTAAGTATATAGCTGGATGTTTGCAGCCTTCTTCACATCATTTCTGTTGAATTGCAGTGCCTGTTTAATTTGGAAAATGCTTTTTTATCAAAATTGCCCCTATAAAATTAAATTGATAAAAATCTGTTCAAAAATTTATCTTTAATCTTTTTTTTTTTTTTGGGGGGGGGGAGCGGAGAGAAAGACAAAGACAACAAGATGTCATCTTAACAATTATTTGAAGACATAAAAAAAAAAAAAGTAAGCTATCCAGTGGTTTCTTTATTAATATGAGGAATAAAGGTACCTATATAAAAATAGTAACAGAATGAAAGATATATGTAATTTTTATTAAGTTTCTACAGTCTTGATCCTCCTAGAATTTATATAATTTCAAGTTTCAGTACATGTGTATCTGGAATTTATCAGGTAATCTCAAAAATGCAATTTTTCTATTGTATTTCTATTTCTATCGTATTCTACTTCTATTTTCTGTTTTTGTAAATGTAAGTAGCTATGTAAGAAATCAAATCCAGGTTTTATGTACATATCCTGAAGAAATCCAAAAACTAATATCTGTAGTTTTGATACTTCCTGAAAATCTTTATGTGGTTTTTAAAATCAATTATAATTTGTGTACTCGATATAGAAACATAGAGTTTTACTTCTCATTTGATGTATTTAGTTATATTTAAAATACAGGAGTTTATTTTTTTAAATATATTTAGTTTTTTATTTTATAGGTGATAATGTTTGAACACTTTCGTATTACAATTAATGTTTTTCTTCAACAAAAAAGAATATAACAACAGTTTGTTTTCATTTTTAAGATTGTCACAGTTTCTGTCAATACCTTTCAGTCAATTTCTGTCTTCTTTGGAAAGTTGCATATTGAGTATCAAAATTGCCTTGTTACTCAAATATATTTCAGTCATACAGTACAAAAATTATGCACAAATAGAAGTATCCCTTTTTAAAAAGCTTGTGTAGCTATCCAAACTGAGAGGTATTAATGATAGATAACAATTATAAGATGAAATGCTAATGCTGGAATTACTGCATATAATCCCAGTCAAAAAGAACCACAAAATTTAACAACAGAGAGAAAATCATTTTCTATTGTGAAAGATAGAGTTCCCATTGTGTCAGAACACCTCAAGCCTTTCACTGCAAGGGTTCAACATATCCCCTCTTCTTAATCAAAAAAAATATTGCAGCATCTGTGAGAAAGAAGAAGGCATATGTCTCACTACCCTCTGCCTACTAGGATAAAGCTATGGGTAATCCAGGCCCTTATTTCACATTGTTGCTTTTAACAGTCACAAATGCCTTCTGACAGCAAAGAACAGGACTCTAATCTAGATGAAATAAAGTTCTTAAATCCTTAGAGATAAACTCAGATTTAGTTGCTGATTTCAAAATGTTTGTTCTTCCCTTCTAGAGTTGCCCATTCCACAGGCACTTTACAGGATTGTACCCAAATGGCTTTTTCAGGAATTGATATTCAATGAAGCCTAGAAAGAAGGCTCAGGATTCAATATGGCATTATCTAATCTGAACAGGACTTTTGGCAGAATTCCCCAGAGTCTCATCATTGCTTCATGCTGAAAAACCTGCTGGATGGGGGGGAATGTCCTTTAAAATGTTATAAATTAATGCTTCTACCACAAAGAGAAATTAATGTTATCATCCTTTTAGTCAAAGAACAGTGCCTTTGGAGATGTAGAGGCTGTGCCATTTGGCTCTGTGATGAAAAAAAAAAAAACAACAGTCTTTAGTCATGTGGGTCATGAGACAGATCAGACAGGTGATTTTACTTCATTCTGCCCATTGACTCCCAATAGTCTTGTTAGAGTGCTTTTTTGTTTGTTTGTTTTGTTTTGTTTCTTTTTTCTTTTTTTTAACATTTTCCTCTGCATTCCTGCAAAACATTCCTATATATGCTGGCCCTGTCTACTGTGCGTCTTCTTGCTTTCTTCCAAAACACATAACAATCTGACATCTAAAACTGAGGGTTTCTGTTCTACAAGCAGTGGAGTAGGTCCTTGGCAGATGTCTGTTTAGTGGATACTAAAAATACTCTGACATTAGTAGCATCTTGATTACACCATTTCGACTAGCTTTGATTTCATTCCACCTATAAAATTACACTGGAAAAAATAAGGCTTTCTGATCTCATTAATCTTGTTTCAGTTTTTATTTTGTTTTGTTTTGTTGCATAGGTCTGCACACTTATTGAAAGTTATTTGTATCTTTTTGTTCTGGTTTGGTTCACTTAGTACATTAAGTGCAGCTTCAGACAAAACCGACATTTGCTGAATAGCTCAACTAACTAGCAAGGTTCATGAATCAGTCTGCATCTGTGGAAATACTTAAAGGAATTATCCTTTTTCTGATTAGCAGGGATCTGACCTGTTATAACCCTCAGAGATAATAGAGTCTTGGAGTGTTTTTCCAAGAAAAGCATGCTTTCACTGGACATTTAAAAGTAGACTGGAAGAGAAGTAGATAAAGAAAGAAAGAAAGAAAGAAAGAACAACAATGTGGCAGTCATGGGTAATGTGTGAACCAAACAACTATTCATTTCTGCTCTATAAATATTTAATTATCTACTAAATAAGTCAAGAAATTAAAAAAAAAAAAACATGCTCCTGAACATTGCAACATTGCACTGTACTTTGTTTTGTCATCCTTTTTAAAATGAAAGAATAACTCCAGCATTCAATTCTTCACCTCAGTGCTTCTTGCTTATAATTCCAGATAAGCATAATATTCTCCAAATGACAGATAAGGAATTAAATGTTCACATTTTGTGATGACAATGCATTAATTTTTAGCCAAATAGGAAAAAAAAAAAAAAAAAGATATTTGTGTATGTGATATTATCATCTGAGGGAATATGGATGTATTTGTTTTCTTAATATTTAGGGCTTTTTTTAGTGTGGAGGTTGCTCTTGCTCTTCTGTTACACAAAGAGACAAAGAATAAGAAATAATTATCGCAAAACCATGAACATGAACTAATGCTTACAGCTATCTGCTGGTGCTGATGTGTTAAAAATCCATTATAGAAATGTTATAATAAAAGAAAAATTTATCTTTTAAAGTTCTTGCTGTAGGCATACGTCTAGTGAAGAATAAATTTATTTGCAATGGTAAGCCAACTTCCTACACTATGTATAGGGAATTTTAGTCAAAAATAGGATTTCTAGTGTCTTGTTCCAAACTAGTTATTATCGCTGGGTTGTTGTTAAATAGATTTTCAATTGATAGGGCATGACATATTTAATCTAATGGAGAGAAATTACTTTGTGCTGATTCAAATGAATATCTGATAATCACTTGTAATGTTTACAAGCCATCATAGCTGGAAATCCTGGATACATTGTCTGATTTAGTAAATATTCAGTTACGCAAATGAAAGCCCAATCCAAAAATATAAATTTTATCCTCTTACAAATAACTTAGAATCTAATTATCTTTTATGTGGTATTTTTAGTGTGGCTAGAAAATTTTAAGCAGTTAATTCTGCATTCGCAATACTGTCCCAATGGTTCTGCTTTCACTTGCTATTCATGCTTTATTCATCCAGCAGAGGGAGCACAAGTTTCCAGCAAACTCATTTTTTAAGAGCTTTGCAAATGGTGCTGGTGAATTCAGTAGAAAAAAAACATACAGACATGTCCTGGTTAATGCCCCTAAAATAGATCAGAAGGGATCCTGTCTACCTTTGCAAACCTGAAAATTAATAACACTGTGAGTGTTGGTTCTATTTTTGTGGAGAGAGGAATTTATGTACAAAATAAAACCTATCCAATTAAAACATGCAATCACACTGACGAATTTACACCAAAGTTTTTATTTTTATTTTTTAAATTAAATGATGAAGTTTTAAATGAGAAGCATACTGAGAATGCACCAGTTAAACCATTAAATAGCAAATGACACTACTTGATTTTAAACTCATTGAATAGCAGAACTGATTCTAAAGTAGAAAAAAAGAATGGTCTGTTAAGTTATGGTGAGTTAACTGCAACATTTTACTTAAAAAAGGAATCATTCTTTACTCCTAATTTATAGCCTTGATTTAGACAGAGTCAGATTTTTGTCAATGAATGCCATTGACTCTCCATTTTCTTTTTTTTTTTTTTATATGCAAAACACCAAAGCATTTTGCACCCTTCTATTTCACCAAGGCAAAAAACGTAAAGCATGCCTAAGTTTCTGCCTCACTAATAATATAGAGAGTTTAGTTTTCACTGTCATCATGCTGGAGTTAAGTTATATTAAGTCATGCAAATTGCCAAATTGCAAAAATAAGGGTTTCCCCTTCAAAATACCCTGCTTCCAGACATAATGTAGGTCCTTTAAAAGGACTGGTACATTAGTGTTCTTGCTGATTTGAGATGCTTTTCTCATCAGGACTCTTTCTACCTTACGTTGTAGGTAAGGTAAGGGTTCTTGTGCTGCCTTTAGAGAATAGGTACAAGAGGCTGAGTAGTAGTAATTGATGACTAGGGTGTGTCTGTGTGAGTTGGATCACATCAGATGTTTACTATGATGGCATCTAAAACCATGCATATGGCATAATTATTATGCTTAGTCACTAACAATTACCTCAAAATATATTTAAGTCAAAGAAAATGACACAAACGTACAAAAGAGAACAGTTTAGTATGACAGTCTCTCAGTGGGATTATTTGAATAAAACAGATTGAAGAAAGAACTGAATACAAATAAATGCAGTAATATGAACTATAAATAAATAAATAAATAATCTAACAATCCACCATGGATGGCTTATTCTTTATTTTAATTAACAAGGGATTATTCATAATACCTTCAGACCTATTCCCAGAACAAAAATATGGTATATGGACTGAATAGGTAAATTTTTATTCTTAACTGTATCTGTTTTTGTTGTTTTGTTTTGTTGTTTTTGTTGTTGTTGTTTTTAACCATTTTCACAGTAAACCACTACGGGATTTTCAAACTGCATTTCTTTTCTCTTTCTTCAGTCTAACTATTTGTTGCAACTTCTTGTCGTTACTGAGTTCTGTCATGGTCTCTTTGCTCACATTACAAGTGAATGTCATATGTACACAAGATACAGCCTCAATTTCAATTTCCACAAAAAATGTTATCCAGATCTTTTTCATTATCTCTTGTTTTACTAAAGTTGCAAGAAGAAGCAAAAGCTGAGAAAACATCAGTAAGGTGTCTTAAGTAATTTTTGGAAGGGAGACAACTACCAAATAGGTGGACCAGAAAATGAGCTATTTAGTGGGTGTTAATGAAACAGGTGTATGAGGGAACCTGCTTTTCTTTCACATCTTAGTCCCTCTGTACTGCATTCCTTCAGAGGGACACTGCAGCTATGCTTAGCAGTTTGCATTTGTACTGCAGGAAACTATGAGGATCTTATGAGGTCCATGGTTGTACATTGGAATTTTCTTTAATTTAGTTCTTATGGTTTTGTTGGTTTGGGTTTGGTTTGTTTCTATTTCATTTTCCATTTTTATTCAAGCAACTTGCTCACAACTTGGTTATCATCATGAAATGTTTGTCCTACATCCCATTGTATGAATGTGCCCAACAAGTATTTGGGATATTGCAAGACTTGAGGCAGGGATAATATTCAGATATTGCAAGCATTAATTCTCTAAGTGCATCCAGTGGCCTTAAAAATGTATATACATCTAGGAAGGTAGTGAAAGATCTCCATCATGTAACACCTGTCTTGCAGTCAATTGACAATTCAAGTAGTCATTTAATCTTTTTGCACCTTTGAGAATATGGCCTGTAATACTTAAGATAATTTTCTCTTACATTTACATAATTGAAGAGGTTAGTAAGTAATGATAAGTGTAAAAAATACCAGCATATATCAAGCTTTAAAAATATTATGAAATAGTTTATGTCTCTTGTGAGTGTTGCTTCCACACGTTTCCGAATAGTGTATCAAACTTCTAAATGTATGCTATTTTACCTTACTTGTTTTGCTAATAATACTAATTATGTTAACACAAATAATAATCAGGATGGCTTTAGTATTGTGATTATTAACTGACTTTTTAAAAAATCTAAATATGTAGCTTTTGGTTTTGCTTCTCTCTCTCTACCCGCCGCCCCCCTTTTCCTCTTGTGATCCTCTTTCTTCTTTGCCTCAACAAAAATAAGATAGTTGCTATCATATCCTAAAACCAGATGACAAACCTTTTTTTTCTCCTTTTTTTTTTCTGCATTATAAGTGGGTTTATTTTAAAGGATTTTTTTTCATCCTGAACCACTGAATTATTTCTTTGTGTGATATTTTACCACAAGTAAGCTAGTTTCTTGGCTGTTTTGTCATTTTAAGTTTCTTGTGTAAATATTTGGTGGTACCATACACAACTCACAATTTACCTTCTCCATTTTATGTACAGGCTCATAACAACTTTATTTCTAAATACACAGGGGTGAAGCAAAATTACCTGAGTTTTCATTCATTTAATTATTTATTTTCCCTACCAAATGTACTGTATTTTACAGGGTTTGATTTAGATGATTTTACTCACCTTTTATATCTACAGATTTCAGTATGTGCTTCCGCTGCACCATGTTTGCTAAGATTTTTTGTTATTATTATTTCTTAAGGCTTGTTTTATTTCAATTTATTTTATTTTGTCTTAAAGTCTTGTTTGCCTTAGGCAACATTTTATTGTGAAACTTTTTTTTTTTTGAGAAGAACTGGAAGAGTATTTTGTCATATTTGCTTAATTCCCCCCCCCCCCCCCAAAAAAAAAAAAAAATCTATTCCTTAGAGTTCTAATTTCTCTTCATTTTTTTTTCTTCCCTATAAACAAGTTCCTATTAAGTTAGGCTGTTACAGGAACATTGTTGATACTGATTTCTTTCCTAGGTAAAGACCCATAAAATATGAGTTGTCAGGAATTCAGAAAATTTGATTTCTCTCTAAAGTGATGTGATCTGGGATATGTAGAAAGATTATTTCTATACTTGTTGGTGTGAGTAATCTCAACAGGTGAGAACTTTACAAGACAGTTTTTCTAATCAATGCAGTAGACAGATTTCATAGAGTCTGAGGGGAACTGAGAGTATTTCGTACAGCTATCCCATGAAATTATAGATAGACAATCTGCTGCCTTTGTGCCTCAGTTGCCCATTTAGAAAATGAGGATCCAAATGGCTTTTTCTGATTTGGATTAGAACAATTGCAAGAAGGAAATGTCTCTGGGTGGTAAAAGGCTTTACTACCATTATACCGTGATGATTTTAAAAAATATATCAGTAGAGGTTTAAAATTGGGGCATCTAAAAGTTGATTAGGCTCATTGACAGATAGAGGAGTTTAAGCTTGCTATCAACATTTACATTTAATCCTTTGCTTTCAATGTTCACAAAGAAAGGAGTGTTTTTGTTTTGTTTGTTTGTTTGTTTTTCCAAGAGATAGAAGACATGCTATAGGAAATAAGACTTATACTAGATCCTAAGACATTTAGATATTGAAAGATGGGGAAAACTTAGTGGTTGGATAAGGCATATAAGACGCCATTCTAATGTATTTAAAGTCAGAAGAGGTCAGGTAGCTTAACGATGAATGAAAGAAAAGCTGTTAGTAACATGTGTTGCATAGTTAATAGTCTTATTTTTTTTTTCACAAAGCTTATCAAAAGCATGAATGACAGCAAAGCATATAATAAAATTAAGTAGTCAGAAATGGATTTTGGAAGAAAGTATGCTGTTTGCATGCTTATTCAACATAATGGTTTGGAAAATTTTTATCAGTCTTTTAAGTTTCTTTACTGTCTTTCAAGTAATAAAGAAATTACTCCTGAGTACAATATAAAGTGTTTGCTCTAACAGACCTGCCAGGTGGCTGTGACCTAGTTGGTGTAATTCTTGCAGATCATTCTGAAATGCATATTTCTTATGACATATAAACACTCTCCTCAGACTGGATCTAATGAGATATGTACTTGTACATTGGTCCAGCACTTTTGGAATTCCAAATGATTTTTTTAAGCACAAAATTTGTTTAGTGTCCTTTTTCAGTGAGCTAAGGCAGTGTAGATCTAAGGCTTTAACCTGTGTTGACCATTTTCATTTTCTTGTGGTTGTTAAGCAAATGTCACTGGGAGCAATCAACACGTTCCTTTCTCCCTTTCTCCCTTCTCCCCGGAGCTTAATTCTTCAAAGACACTATGTTCTTTTTTGCATGCATCACATTTCCTTTGTGCAGAAATAGAAAATGATTTTGTTTAGATAACCCAAGAGGCAAGCCTGTTCCCACTTCTTTAATAATAATAAAAAAATAAATAAATAATCATTTGGTCATGTAGTCCCTAATTTGCTTTTTCTTATCACTTAGCTGCAACCTTGACTGTGACTTTGATTTGATTTCAAAGCTGAAATGTTTCCATGGTGGATGTGTTTCCTTTCTACTGACAGGTACATTGTTCTATCTTCTCCACGATCTAGAATGGCAGAAAAGAGCTAAGAGTAGTCAATTGCAGTATAAGAAACAGCTACATCAGCTATGTGCACATTCTTAATCTATTATAAATATGCTGACTTGTAGTTAAAATATAAGAACTATTAATGATATTTAAGCTAATGCATTTTATTTTGTGTTTGTTGTGAGTTTGAGATGAAATCCCATGATTTCATTGATTTCATCCTATATCTCATCTGAGTTGTAATGGTAATGGTTCGCACCTTGGTAATTTAAATGTGTTGGATCTAGTAATTAAGATGACATATAAATATGTATTTGGTAATTTTAGTCATTGCTTTTGAAAATAATATGAACTTCAGGTGAAACAGAGCAATAGAGCAAGGGTTACCACCCTATATGCTTATCAGCAGTGATGTCAGATGATGTCACTCATATAGCCTACGATCATTTTTAAAGTTTATGAAGAAATAGTATTAAGAGCCTTATTTATTTTTTTCCAAAAGTGTGTTGGCTTGCCTATAACCCAGAAAGTTTGTGTGATCTTATGATTTTTTTCATGAAGAATGAAAAATCACTGACATATTTGACTGATAATTTCTTTGAAAGTTAATTTTGTATTTGATGGATATTTCTTGCAAAGTTACCTGTATACTCAGATAATTCTCATTACTCTTCTTTTCTCTCTACTGTGTGATAGGGTAACATAGATAACATCATGTAGGAAAGCTAAAGACAAACTCCGCATTTTTTCTGTAATGTCATATTCCATAGGTAAGGCTATTGGCTTAAGAAATGAGTAAAGAAAAACAAAGTGTTTATTTTATGAACAGGGTTTTCAGTGGTATAGATTGGAGGAAATTACTTTAAGAAAGCTGGATGACCTCTCAGTTCTTCTGAAAAGAAATCTTTGAGTGCAGACATCGTGAATTTTATTTTATTTTTACTTTTACTTTATTTTATTTTATTTGGGGGTGGGGGGGAGAGGTAGGAGGGGGCAGTTATATGCTCTGTTTGATATAATTTAAGCACTCCATTTTCTTTTCTTCAGTTCAGTAGATGGTGGGTCAGATCTTGTCCAGTCTCCTCTCAGAGCTCCCATGGAAGCTCTGATAGATCTGATAGATCTGATAGCAGCCAAGTCACAAAGTATGTCCAAGTTAAATATTTAGGCATAAAGATGGAAGAAGCTGGGCATGTCTGGGGAGCAATCCAAAACTTTAGCGATGTGGGGAATTACTAACACTTAGCAAATGCCCACAACAATATATTTCTCTAGTTTGGACCTCATGGGGCAGGACTGACTTGCTAGCATAGTTGTTGAAGGAGTAAGCAGCAGCAACATACAAAACTTGAGTAATTTTTACAGTCATAGAATCATAGAATGGTTTAGAAGGAACCTAGGATTATCTTGTTCCTGCCCCCACCCCACCATGGTCAGGGACACATTCCACCAGACCAGCTTGCTCAAAGCCCCATCCAACTTGTCATTAAACACTTTCAGGGATGGGACATCCACATTCTTCATTGGGAAGGCCTGGCCCAAATTCCTACCAGGCCAAAGGGTATGTGGAGCACATCATTTCACCTGTCTGGTAGGAAAGGCTCATGGTAAGCTTTTAAAGGAAACCTACATGTTTCCAGAAACAATAATACAGATACCAAAGGATAAATGGTTTAGAAAGGTTGTGATGAGATGCAGACATTTCATTACAACCTTTCCCACTTTTTTTCTTTTTTGTTTTTAATAGAACAGCATTTTAACTATTTCTTAGCTGTGATCCCATTAGTTATATCTATATTCTGCTTTATTTGCAAATAAGTTACTTCTATAAATATTTGTCTTTTTATTTTATCCTTTGGACATTTATTCAGTCATATTTGGTAGTTCTTTTTCATCTTTCAATATAGGCCAAAGCCAGTCCTTTGTTTATTCATAATTATATTTTTGTTTTCTAGAAAAGTCCTGACCTATGCTTTGATATTGGGATGTTGTCTTAGGTTTCTGCAGGTACAGATACTAGTTTTGCAGTCTGCAAATGACTGTATGATAGGCTGACATTGACTTGTAAAGAGAATTTACATCATATTTTAAAAGATTAAGTATATTGCAATAGTGGAAATGAGGTCCAGGCAATGCTTTGTATTAGATTTAAAGTATTCAGTTCAAGAGCAGTTAAACTGGTAAAGAGTTCCTACATAAACAAACTCTTAATTTATAATATATCCAAGTATATACGTTAATTTAAAAATCTATTACTTTTGCCTAATTTCTTTTGTATATAACCCATACTTTAGTAATCTGAATTGAAATATTTTACTTAGGGGTGCAACTTGATCCCTTTTAAGGGCTAATGAGGGATTTCCATCTCAGAGAAGATCGTGAATACTCTGAATCAGGAAATTTGAGTAGCTTAAGGGAATCTATTTCCATTGCATTTAAATTGATTAATTTTGTAGTTATTAATGAGCATTTGTACCTGGATAATTAGAAACTTCTCATGTTTTAGTGCAGCCTGGAACATCTTGTGCATTCTGTCTCTTGAATTTTTCATTCTCATTCTTCTCCCGTTATCATATTTGTACATATTACATGTAAAGATGTACTCTTACTTGTTTCTTTTTTCTTATTTGGTTGATTTACTTCATCAATACATTACACGAATCTTGTTACAGATATGTTAGTAGTTCCTTAAATTTTAAGAAGTTTTTTGTTACTGCTTTGCTATCTCATGGACTTCTCTTTCCCCAGATCACTAGTTTCTTTTCCAATGTGTCTGGTGTTTCTGAAATAGTATTGCTGTACTTTATTGCACACAGTGGCCATCTGACTATCTGTTCTTCCTTTTCTTTATTGTTTCTAACTGTCCAGATGGATGTTCCTTTAAAATAAACAAATAACAACAACAAAAAGATTTTTTTCATCTTTATCTCTTTTAATTGTGTACTTACCCATTCCATGATTACAGCATTGTATTCACTAGAGATTTCTGTATCAGCCCATGTACTTAAGATTTCACTGGGCTGCTAAAGAAGCACAAAATTATGACCTTACAAGGTTGATAACATCAGTAGTTAACATTAGCGTAGTAATTATTAGTTAATTTCTTTTACCTGTTTCTTCAAGCACAGGCATATAAGTAACTGGAAATAGGTATTCTGAAGTAAAATATAGATGTGATTTTACCCTTATGGTTATCTTCACTACAATAAACTAGTTCCACTTTTGTTGATCATAGTCACATTCAGGTCACTAGCAGGGGTACATAAATTTTTGATCTGACTCAGTACAGTCATATATATCACATGTATATATATATTTTTCTGTACCAATCTTATAGATAAAAAGAATATTTGTGTCTTTAGAGCTGTCAGCATAGCACATCCATTAGCAATAAATAGATGTAAACCTTTTAAATTAACAAACAGCCTCAAAGCCTGCAGAGCACCCTCCAAGTTGTATGACAATTCAGATGGCCTTTAGGAAAGCTTTTGTGTAATATAGTTTGTTTTGTTTTTGATTTTGTATTTCCTGACATTTTTAGTGAGCTTTTCATTTCACTGTATTTGTATATAATTATATATATATATGTATATAACTTTATAATAATATTCTCAATTTTCTCAAATATTCTCAAACTTTTAAGAGTGTCTTCTGGGGTGGATTCAAGTAAAAGAAGGCAGAAGAGAAATGGAGACTCTTGTATTCATTACTGGCATTTATCAAGAGTAAGGCAGGCAGTCTAGTCTGTCTGTTTTCTCTGCTAAGGGAGCATGAACCCACACATTCTTCTTAAGAGGAAAGTGCTTCAATCACTATGCAATAAGGTTATCACAGTTTTAGAGTAATTTTTTCTCATCCATTTCTGTTTAGAGGACATAAGAGTCGAATGTTTATTGCTCTAGACAGCATCATAGAAACCTTTGCTCATGTGCTGTTTAAGGAAGGAGAGTTAGGGTTTCTAACTCCTTCCATGAGTACTTACTTATTTCTCATTCTGAGCATGGGAAATGAAGCTACATCAAGAAGCTTATTTTGAAGAAGTAGAAGTGATACTTCAGTATAAAGCCTATCAGTTACAAAAACAGCTAAAATCAATTTCTGTTCCTTTTAACCTCCTTTGACTCTGTCAGTTTCTCTCTCAAGTTCTCTCTCTCTCTTCCCCCCGCCCCGCCCCCCCCCCCCCCCCCCCCCCCGTCTTGGCACTTTCATCAGAATTGATTTCCTTATTGACACCTTTCTGGGAATGCAAGAAAAATTCAATGCACTCAATTCTCATTGGATATCTTATTCAATCTTCTTTCATTTTCTTTCCACTAAAAAAGTGAGGCATTCTTTCTTCCCTGGAAAATTTAATTGTGAAAGTTCTATGGTTTACTCCATCCTGATACAAATATTTAATACATTTTCACCATTACATTGTGTGGATAGTATTGTTTTCAATCCTGGATTTGAGAGCAGCAGATTTTCGTCCCTGGATATGGGGATAGCAGACTTCAGGCTGCCCAGGGAACTAGTTAGTATGGTTCCCTGGGATTTTGCTTTTGGAGATATTGGGGTTCATCTGTGCTGGTCACTTTTCAAGTATCACTTCTTAAGAGAACAGAAACAGGCAAATGAAAAATGTCAGAAGTCAAGTACCAGGGACAGAAGGCTGGATGGATCTTATTCTAGAGCTTAGGTCAACAAAGAAAGTGAGAGGTCAGTGGAAGCAAGGTCAAGTCACATGGGAGGACTTCAGAGTTTGCCATTGTAGAGAGGAAATTTGTCAAGTTTCAAAGCACAGTTAAAGTAGAAGCTGGCCAATACTGTGGGGAACAATAAAGAGGGCTTTTAAAAATGTGTTAACAGCAAAAGGAGGATCAGAGATAACACTGGTCTGTTAATTGATGAGGATGGTTACCTGAAATATAGGGATATAGTCAAAGCAGAGACATTTAATGCCTTCTTTCCCTCTGTCTTCAACACTGAAAATTGGCCCTGGGACCCCTAGAGCCCTCAGTTGGAGGACCATGACTGCAGGAATGATAGACTCCAAGCAAACCCTGAAGTTGTGCTGGATTTATTATTCCAAGTGGATACATATAAAGGCCTGATGAAACTGATGGGATTCATCCCAGGGTGCTCAACTGGCTGATACCGTCATGAGACCTCTTTTAAATATTTTTCAGTGGTTCTGGGAATCTGGAGAGGTCCCCATTAACTGGAAGCTGGCAAATGTTATCCCAAAGGGCAAGAAAGCAGACCCTGGTAATTACAGGGCTGTCAGTCTCTCTTCAGTGCCTGGTAAAATTATGGAGAAGATAATTCTGGGAGTTACTGAAAAACACTAGAGAAACAACACAGTCATTATTCATAGCTAACGTATTCACAAGGAGAAAGTCCTTAATATCCTTTTATGAAAAGGTCAACCCACCTAGTTGACCAATGGAAGCCAGTTGATATAATCTTTTTGGATTTCAGCAAAGCTTTTGATACTCTTTCTCACAATGTCTTTCTGGACAAAATTTTCATCACAGAGCTAGAAAAATACTTAATATGATGTGTGAACACGTAGCTGATGGATCAGTCTCAAAGACTTAGAGTAAATAGGGTTTCATCAGGCTCTTGACCAATCACTAGGCCAGTTGTCTTTAATGTTTTTATAAATGATCTGGAAGCAAGACTCAAAAGCATACTAAGTAGGTTTGCAGACAACACTAAATTAGGAAGAGCTGTTGACTCCTTCAAGATTTTTCAGAAAGATATCGACAAATTAAAGAGCTGGGCAATCACCAACCACATGAATTTTAAAAAGTGCCGGATTTTGCATGCAGTTGAGGGCACTCCTGGATGTTTGTCCACACTGAGCAACAAGAAGATGGAGAGCAGTCCCCGGGAAAGGAATCTGGGGGTTTTGGTTGACGGCAAGTTGAATGTGAGTCAATAGTAAGCACTGGCAAACAAAAGGGCCAACTGTATCCTGGGGTGCATCAAGCACAAAATTGCTAGCTGATTGAGGGATGTTATTTTCCCTCTGTACTCTGCACTGGTGTGGCCTCACCTCGAGTAGCGTGTGCAGTATTGGATGTCACAGTATAAGAAGGATACGAAACTCTTTGCATCCAAAGAAGGGCTACAAAGACGTTGAAGGGTCTAGAGCGGAAGACATATGAGGAGCAGCTGATGTTACTTGTTTTTTTCAGCCTGGAGAAGAGGACACTGAGGGGAGACCTTATAGTGGTGTGCAGCTTCCTCAGAAAGGGGAGCGGAGAGGGAGATGATGGCCTCCTCTCTGATGACCTATTGCTATAGGACCCAAAGGAACAGCATGAAGCTGCAACAGGGGAGGTTTAGGTTAGGAGAAGGTTCTTCACTGAGAGAATGGTCGGGCACTGGAACAGGCTCCCTAGGGCAGTGGTCACAACACTAAGCTTTCTGGAGTTGAACAGTTTGGACAACACTCAGATATATGGTCTGATTTTGGGATGGGCCTATGCAGAGACAGGAGTTGTACCCAATGATCCTTGTGGATCCCTTACAACTCAGGATATTCTATTATTCTATGGTTTCTTTGCTGTCAGCAGCTCTCGTGTGGCCCATCAATGCAAAACTATGTGAGCAAAATACTACCACCCAGTATAATAAGAAAAACAAACAAACCAAAAAACAAACAAACAAACAAACAACTACAGAAAGGTTTTCATAATGTCTTACAGCCTTCTTTTAATTTGGTCCTATGGAGTCACTATATGTGAATTGACAGATTGGAGAGCTGGGCGATCACCAACCACATGAAGTTTAACAAAAGCAAGTGCCGGGTCCTGCATCTAGGACGGGGCAACCCTAGCTATATGTACAGACTGGGTGATGAGATGCTGGAGGGCAGCCCCGCAGAGAGGAATCCGGGAGTTGTGGTTGACAGCAAGTTGAATATGAGCCAGCAGTGTGCCCTGGCAGCAAGGAGGGCCAGCCGCATCCTGGGATGCATCAAGCACGGCATTGCTAGTCGGTCGAGGGAAGCGATTGTCCCGCTCTACTCTGCACTGGTGCGGCCTCACCTCGAGTACTGTGTGTAGTTCTGGGCACCACAGTACAGAAAGGATGTGAAACTGTTGGAGAGTGTCCAGAGGAGGGCGACGAAGATGGTGAAGGGTCTAGAGGGGAAGACACATGAGGAGCGGCTGAGGTCACTGGGCCTTTTCAGCCTGGAAAGAGAAGAGGATGCTGAGGGGGGACCTCATCATAGTCTACAACTTCCTCGCGAGGGGGAGTGGAGAGGCAGGTGACCTATTCTCCGTTATCACCAGTGATAGGACCCTTGGGAACGATGTTAAGCTGAGGCAGGGGAAGTTTAGGCTGGATATCACGAAGAGGTTCTTCACCAAGCGGGTGGTTGCTCACTGGAACAGGCTCCCCAGGGACGTAGTCACTGCACCAAGCCTGTCTGAATTTAAGAAGTGATTGGACTGTGCACTTAGTCACATGGTCTAAACTTTTGGGCAGACCTGTGCGATGCCAGGAGTTGGACTTGATGATCCTTATGGGTCCCTTCCAACTCAGGATATTCTATGATTCTATGATAAGAACAAAGTACAGTGGCTTATCCCTGTCCCCTCTGGTGCATGCTGCACTGGTTAATATGATTATGCTGAGTGGGCTTATGGTTATTGCAGTAGAGAAGGTAGAGCTCCTAAATTAATCTTTGCTTTCCTCAATGGGTACATTAATTTGGATCTTTGCTATTCAAACTACTGTTTGATTTTTTGTTTATTTGTTTGCTTGTTTGCAAAATGTGTAGCAACATGAAGCATTGAAATTGAAGCTGAAATTAATTAGCAATGTAATTATTTTTATGGAATGATGGACATAATTCCACAAGGTTCATTTCCCTATGAAACTAAACTAAAAATGTAATCACAAAAGAAATCTTATAGTCTTTCTAAGAAAAAAAAAAATAGAACGGATGAGTGTATGACAATCACAAAAGAAAAAAAAAGATCTGGTTCCAGTTTTCATGGGATGTTTCAAATCTACTTGCTTAATTAATGTTTGATAAAAGAGTTATTTTTACATACATACACACTAGATGAAAATAGTACCAGGAAACTGTTAATATGCTTACAATACAGAGTAGCATTGGTCGGCACTGATAACAAACAAATTGCAGCAAAACTCTGCTGAACCAAATGTGCTCTTTGACTGTAAGTTAAGAACAGCAATATCATGTGAATAACTACATTAGGTATAGAACAGAGCTAAAAGGAATATTGTTTTATCTTCTAGATCTCTAATTAGAGCAACAGAGAAAAATATTTTGCATAATTATAATAATAGAGTGAAAAGTGTAATAGCAAAACTATAAAAGATCTCACAAAAGTGAAAGATTTTTCCACAATAAACTTATTTGGAAGACAGTAGTCAGGTAGGTAGTCCAGTCTCAGAAAAGACATCAAATAATATGTGGGGATACCAACCTCATTCAAAGCTTGTCAGAGTGGTAGCATTGTATAAATATTCAACTGGAATATTGAAGAAATGATTATTCAAAGTTGAATAAAGTAGGACACAATGGATTTATAAGAGGCTGCCCTGCAGGTGTTACCATTCATGCCTATGCAGCACCCTTCACTGTTGTTTAATTGCATCTCCCAGGATGTAGAATTTGGTGTTTCATCTCTACTGGAACTGCAATTTGGTGTTTCATTGTTACTTAAGAATATATATCAAAAAGTTTGAGATTTCCTCCGACTTCTCAACACTAGAAGTGATGAATATATGAGATCTCACTGGAAATCTGCATGGAAAGCTCCATGACAGGAGATGTGATCATTGCAAGTATGGATGTGTAACTCAGGGGTGGAACTGGGGGACTTGTGTCCCCTATATGGTCATTCCATCACATCACCTTGTAGATCCATTTCCTAGGTACAGCTTAGTGCTGTGATGTGTGAGGTTATAATTACAGTGAGGGATTGTGAGTCCAGGATGATTAGCATTGAGAATTATCAAAAAGGTATGGCATCTGGGACTTAAGTGGTCTGAAGCCATCTGAAAATAGTACAGATAAATAAATGATATGTTTGCTCTCAGAAACAGGAAGACATAGATGAGGTGAACAAAAATTCTTTATATTACTGGAGATGTTTTTTCAGTCACGCTGTACTATTTTAGATGAGTTCACGCAACAAAATAAATATGTATATGAAACATATACATTTTTTTTTTAACCTTCAAAGTCAATTCAAGGAAAAGGCTAACCTAAAGTAGAAATTATCAAATTTTAATTGAAAATCTAAATTGTACTGCAAGCTTAGGTTGCTGAACTCTGTGTGTCTGTGTGTAAAATATTTTAAAAACATAGTTTCTGTTTACTAGAGAAAGAAGGGAACTGATCAACTTTAACTTGACTTTTCATGTTCACAATAATTAGAAAAAAACAATATTTCATTTAATAAACCAAATGATATCTTAATTTCATGTAAACAGTAGTAATTCAATTTAGTGATATCAGATATTAGAAACAGATTTTTCTGTTTGTCAATATTGATTTAAGCTAATACTACATTTACTTCAGTTTTCCCTGACATGGAAAAAACATGCAGCACTGTATTGTTTAGGTTAAATTGTAACAATCAATATATATTTGTAATGCTGTAATAAAAAGGATTTTCATCCTACAAATATATTTTTTTCCCTATGTTAACATTGCCATTTGATAATCATAAATCCATGATATTCAAAACAGTTGCCATCAAAAGTATACATCTGTGAGCTGGAGATTTTTTTTTTTAATAAAAACATTAAAAAAGAAAAGAATAAAAGAAAACCATAACATTTTGAAATGTAAGATGTTTCTATGAATTAATGTAATAGTCTAATAGTCAGCTGCTAGAGGAAAAACCTTGGCAGAAGGTCTTCAGTATAAAATACTATACCCTGCTAAATATTGCTAAGCTTACCTCAAATGAACCAATGCATCTATATTGTGCAGTGCTGTGTGGGGAACATAAAGGGTTGCTTCACCCAAACTAAGTGTTACCATTTAATATAACTTATTAGCTTAGGCAGGAGGAATGTAAAATAAGTTGTTCTGCTTCCAGTCACCAGTAAGACTGTTCAGTGCTAGCTCAGGGAAGGGATCTCTGTACACACATAGATCCTATGATATGTCAGACCATAAATCTGTCTACTTCATAGATAGAAGAAATCTAATGAACTCATAAAAGCCTTTTTTTTCTTTTCATAATTGAAACCTTTGTACATTGCCTAAATTGTATATTTATTAATGCATCCTTCTTTGTTTTACAAGTATGTTACTGCTCTGAAAGCCAATTTGAATTTTATTATTACATTTCAAAGGTGTTTTTTTTGTTTGTTTGTTTGCTTTTTAGTGACATCTTAAATCTATTTTCTAGCTGGACTGTAGAAACTGTGTTTACAAGAGAAGTTTTGTAACTAAACTGCCTATCACTGGTAGTTTGAATTCCTTCCTGAAGAGGCTTCCTCTCTCCACTGATCACTGACTCTCTGTTCATTCTTTGCTTTAGTGCCCTAAGTTGGATTTTGGAAGCCAAAATGAATTTTTACGTCTTCTAAGTATATGTAGATAACTAAGGTTTAATTCTCTGCTTCCTGGTTATCTGCTCTATACCTAACATTGTACGAATATTTACTTCTGTGAGTAATTATATTGATTTTAGGCTATTAATAGTATTTTGCATATATTATACGGGAAAGGAGCAAAAATCTAACTCACCTGTTCACAGACTAATATATTGTGTATAGAAAACAACTACAAAGGAGCTAAGGATGTAAAATCTGGAGCCTGGACTTGGGGCTACTCCTAGTTGTCACATTTGTTATAACAGTTGTAAACAGGAGAACAGAAACATAACTTTCTTAACTGGGGGTTACCCCGAGTCAGAGATCTACATGATCTAACAATATGCAGCTTACATTTGTAAAGCAAATTAAAAATTCTGAATTTTGGTCACAAGCTGTATAGCAGTTTAGGTTTCTGTAGACAAATAATGTAAGTATGCCTATTTGTTGTTCTAACTTGTCTATATATTTACTTTACTGATATTCTTCATTCATTCTCATGAAATTAATACTTCACAGGTTTTCAGTTTATTTGAATGAGCTTTTATATGTGCATTTACATGGACCGTAGTCAAGGCTGGCCACCTCGGATCTGGTGCAGCTGTAGCCACAGCACCTGACCATGAGATACAGGGGGATCTCGGGCCCTTGCTTCGGCAGGTGAGGCGCTGGACAGCAGCGTGACCAGGCGGCACCTGCCAGCTCTCCAGAGAGCGGCTGACAGGGAGTGGGCATTGCCAGGGCAACAGCAACTGCACCCACTCCCTCTGACTAAAAACAGCCTCTGTGAGGGTGGCGATGTGTCCCTGCCCACCGTGGGGAGGGAGGGGCCAGCAGCACGTGCACACTGCTGTGCAGCTGGTGTGGCAGGGCATGGGACCTCTGCACCCAGTATTGGCAGTCTGCAAGATCACATACCTACCATGGTGTCCGCTAGGCAGAGACCTCTCTCCAGAAAGACTGTGGCAACCCAGACGGAGGACCTTCTCAGAGACATGGCTGTTCAGGCCTCTGGCTGCAGGGAGTGCCTGAGCCTGCCACTGCCAGGGAAGGAGGGCGACGGGGAGACCACCTGCTCTCAGGTGGAACGTCTCAAGGAAGCTCAAGGAAGAGGTGGAGAGACTAACAAGCATCAGGGCCTGTGAGCAGGAGATTGTCTGGTGAAGTAACTCCCTGGTGTGCCAGAGAGAAGGGCACTGGGGAGATGCCCCAAAGATTGTGGTGGAGCCCCAGCCCAGTCGCTGTTGGGCAGAGGGAGGGGACCAAAAAGATGAGGAGGGTTGGAAGCGAGTCCCAGTTCGGTGCTGCAGGCAATCCCCTTCCTACCTACGTCGCTTCCCCAGGTGCCCCTCCATAATAGGTTTAAGGCCCTGGATCTTGAAGGACAGGTAGGTAAGGATGTGGTGGAAGGCCCGCCTATGAGGTCACGCAGGAAGAGGCAGTTGACACCATACCTCAAGACAGCCTCCGAAAAGAAAGAAAGAAGGGTAATTGTAGCAGGAGATACCCTTCTGAGAGGAACAGAGGACCCAATATGCAGAGTTGACCCTCATCGAATTGAAGTCTGTAGTCTCCCCGGAGCCCAGATTAGAGATATCATCAGGACACTCCCCAGCCTGGTGTGCTCGACAGACTACTACCTGCTACTGATCTTCCAGATAAGAGGGGAGGAAGCTGCATCCCGTAGTCTGAGGGGAATTATGAAAGACTTTATCTCACAGGGGCAAGAGGGTTCTGGGACAGGAATTAGCAGGGCTCATTTGGAAAGCTTTAAACTAGATCTGAAGGAGGAGGGAGTTGTAGCTGGGCTTGCACCGATAGGGCAGCACCCTAGCAGTGATGAAGACGAGGAGACCTCCCACCCCCCTAGGGTGAAATCGGCGTGCTCAGATCGCTCCTTGAAGTACCTGTACACCAATGCATGTAGCATGGGGAATAAGCAGGAGTAGTTAGAAATACGTGTTCAGTCAGGAGACTATGATTTAGTGTCAGTTACAGAGACATGGTGGAACAGCTCACGTGACTGGAATGTGGTCATGGATGGGTATGTCCTGCTCAGGAAAGACAGGACAGCAAGGTGAGGTGGCAGAGTTGCTCCTTATGTGAGAGAGCAACTGCATTGTATTGAGTACGGTCCAGGGGCGGATGAGGAGCGAGTTGAGAGTCTGTGGGTGAGAATTAAGGGGCAGGCTGGCATGGGGGATACTGTTGTGGGTGTCTGTTACAGGTCACCAGATCAGGATGAGGAAGTTGACAAGGCCTTCTACAGGCAGCTGATAGCAGCCTCGCGAACACAAGTCCTGGTTATTGTAGGGAATTTTAACTACCCTGACATTTGTTGGAAGGCCTACTCAGCCATCCTTCCACAGTCCAGGAGATTCCTTCAGTGCACTGATGATAACTTCTTGATGCAAATGTTGGATGTGCCAACCAGGAGAGGAGTGCTGCTGGATCTTGTCCTCACTAACAAGGAGGGGCTGGGTGAAGTGGTGAAGGTAGAGGGCAGCCTTAGTTGCAGCAACCATGAGATGGTGGAGTTTGCGATCTCATGTGGCAGGAACAGAGTACTGACAGAATCATGATGAGGGCTGGGTTAAGGAGCGATTAAGCAAGCTGGACATCCATAAGTCCTAGGGTCATGACGCATCCGCGGGTGCTGAGGGAGCTGGCGGAAGTCATCGCTAGGCCACTC
Source organism: Anser brachyrhynchus (assembly GCF_964034855.1). Lineage (NCBI taxonomy): Eukaryota > Metazoa > Chordata > Aves > Anseriformes > Anatidae > Anser > Anser brachyrhynchus. Next base: position 136,515,060 of record NC_137694.1, read on the forward strand.
TCCATCATCTTTGGTAAGTCATGGGCATCGTGAGAGGTGCCTGAAGATTGGAGGAAAGCAAATGTCACTCCGGTCTTCAAAAAGGGCAAGAAGGAGGATGCAGATAACTATAAACTGGTTAGCTTCACCTCCATCCCTGGCAAGGTGATGGAACAACTTATCCTTGGCCTTGTCTTTGGCATATCAAGGATAAAAGGGTCATTAGGGGCAGTCAATATGGCTTCATCAAGGGGAAGTCGTGCTTGATCAACCTGATAGCCTTTTATGAGGATATAACTGGGTGGATAGATGATGGTAAAGCAGTGGATGTGTTGTATCTTGATTTCAGTAAAGCCTTTGACTCCGTCTTCCACAGCATCCTCGCAGCTAAACTGAGGAAGTGTGGTGTGTACAATCAGGTAGTGAGGTGGACCATAAACTGGCTGAAGGGAAGAAGCCAGAGGGTTGTGGTTAATGGGACGGAGTCAAGTTGGAGTCCCGTATCTAGTGGAGTCCCTCAAGGGTCGGTACTAGGACCAGTGTTTTTCAATATATTCATCGATGATTTGGATGAGTGAATGGAGTGCGCTGTCAGCAAGTTTGCTGATGACACTAAACTGGGAGGAGTGGCTGACATGCCGGAAGGCTGTGCTGCCATTCAGAGGGACCTTGACAGGTTGGAGAATAGGGTGGGGAGAAATTTAATGAAATATAATGAGGGCAAGTGTAGAGTCCTGCATCTGGGCAAGAACAACTCCAGACACCAGTATAAGATGGGGACTGCCCTGCTGGAGAGTAGTGAAGGGGAGAGGGACCTGGGGGTCCTGGTGGACAGCTGGATGACCACGAGCCAGCACTGTGCCCTTGTGGCCAAGAAGGCCAATGGCATCCTGGGGTGTATCAGAAGGGGTGTGGTTAGTAGGTTGAGAGATGTTCTCCTCCTCCTCTACTCTACCCTGGTGAGACCACATCTTGCATCCAGTTCTGGGCCCCTCAGTTCAAGAAGGTGAGGGGTGACCTTATTAATGTTTATAAACATGTAGAGGGTGAGTGTCAGGAGGATGGAACCAGGCTCTTCTCAGTGACATTCAATGATAGGACAAGGGGCAATGGATGCAAGCTGGAACATAGGAGGTTCCGCGTAAATATGAGACTTTTTTTTTTTTTTTTTTTTTTTTTACGGTGAGGTGTGACAGAACACTGGAACAGGCTGCTCAGGGGAGCTGTGGAGTCTTCTTCTCTGGAGACATTCAAAACCCATCTGGACACATTCCTGTGTGATGTGAATAGGTGTTCCTGCTCCGGCAGGGGGATTGGACTAGATGATCTTTCAAGGTCCCTTCCAATCCCTAACATTCCGTGATTCTGTGATTTCTGACTTTTGCTGCTCTTTGACTCTTTCTGATACCTCTGAACATAGCATAAGGAATGAAGATACTCAGCTGTGGCCCATCTATTCTGAATTTTGCTGCAATGGTTACCTTTGTTGTTCCTCTAATATTTCTGATAAGTTATTGGTTTTCTGTTCAGTTCCTAACCCTAAGGCAATACAACTACTTTATACAACATGACATGTAGCTAGATTATTCAGTCATGTTGTCCACGACTAAGTTGTCCTGGATTTTCAAAAGTAAATTTGACAGCAGCTTTTGGCCCACAGCCATCACAAAGTTTTCAGAATGAATTCCCAAGGGAACAGGATTTAAGGTAGTGTCTTATAGCGTGGTCTGAGGGAGCATGTTAATAAAGGAACATATTCCTGAAGAACAAACATTTATTTCTTTTTATACTTTTATTTCTTTTGTATATGTCAGGGAGTAATAAAAGTCCCATCAGAGGTTTCAGATAAACATCTTTTTTTTTTTTTTTTTTTTTTTTTCCCCCCTCTGGACTGTTAATGCATCTTTTATTGGTAGGTTTTGCAGTCTGATTTGTCTTTCAGTCACATTTTGCAACTTTGGAGACGGACTTTAATTCTGACGCTGCTGAGGGTAACTTGCATGAACAATATGGTGTGGCATGTTATGGACAGTTATGTGTTTTTTCTCTCTTAAATACCAAGTGTATTTGAGATTAGTTTTCTGCTAAATTCATGCCTTCCTTTGTATCATTTCCAGGTTTTCATATATAGTATGTGTATAAGCAATGGAAGAAGCAGTACTTGGGTATATATTTATGGTTTGTCATTAGAATGGTTCTGTTACAATAAACACTGCAGCTAGCCTAGCAGATCTTCTGGCAGAGTTCATGCTATGCTTGGGCATGCTGAGGGTAAAACAAAGACCAACAACTAAATAACCTGTTTGACTCTCTACTATCTGCTGATCCTTTTACAACTTTTAGGACCCACAAGCAGACTCGTGTGCGTGCGTAATAGAATCCATCTTAGAAAAGAGAGAATGATAAATTTAATGAAGGCTGAGGAAGAAGGACTTTAATGTAGTAATTTTGTCCTTTTCTAGATCGTTTTCCCAAAGCTGCTGAAGGCACACTTTCTCCCTGCTGTTTCATTATTACAGCAAATGAATACTGTAAAATAGTCTTCCTCTCATTCCATCTCCACAAAATAATAATGATATTTTATAAGGAAAGAGACATATTGTTTTGCAATACTATTGAATGTAATCCAAAACTATCATAAGGTCAATATTTGTTTTAACAATGAATATGAAGATTCATTTCTACAAGTGCAATAAACACTACAAGTGCATGACAGTAAGACTGTCATGTTTAAAACAGGGATTGGGACTTCAGGATCATAACAGTGAAAATATTGACAATGTAATGCATTAAGATAAATAATTTTCCGTGTCTATTCAGAATGCATGAGGTAAGAAGATTATATCTACAACATACAAGACAGTAAATCATGTTACGCAAAAAATGTGGGGTGGGGTGCATGGAACTTTTTGAAGGTTTCACATAGCCCTCTTGCTTCTCAACTGGTTATGTACTTTAACTTTCATCAAATTTTGACATTGTAGTTAGTTTGTAAATATGAGAATGTGTCTATAAACAAGTATCTGTGAAGCTGAATCAGTACAAGAAAGAATATGCTTCTCAAAGGTGGGACCAGATGATTTTAGAGGTCTTTTCCAACCTAAATGATTCAATGATTAATGACAGTTGATTTTCATATGCCAAGGTACATTTTTGTAACATCTGTGTCATAAAGTCTATTCTCAGACTGTATGTTCCATCTTTTTTATTTCCATTGCAAATGTGAAATATGATGCCACAGACTTCGTAAGCCAAAACAACAATGCCTTCATTAACAGAAGTTTTATTATTATGACTTTGCCTGTCATGTCATAAATCTTTGCTGCTTGATGAAGGGAAGGCATAGTGCTTTTAACAAAGATGGTAGAAAACTCCAGAATAAATTATCCTACTGATAAAGGGGGAAAAAGCAAAACCAACCAACCAATCAAACAAACAAACAAAACTCCAGAATAAATTATCTTTCTAAGAAAAGGAAATTTAGATGTTTTAACACAAACCTTAGAGCAAGAAGTTAATCCATGAACCCAATTTTTTTCCTTTAAAGGTTTTGCTTAATATAGAAGGGAAGACTTTTCAGCTTACTCAGTGTTTATAGGATTCTGAGTTGGTTCTGAGTTTAACAATTTTGCTTCAGAAAAGAATGAGTATTTGCTAGAGTCAATGATATAAACAATTACTTATGGCCAGATTGTTCGTTTAAGAAAAGTCTTGAGTGACAGCTGATGCATAATTAGCATTGTCCTAGAATAAGCCTGTCTAGTGGTTTAGAGACAACCTGCAAGCTCAGTCTCCTTTTTGCTCCCTAATTCCTGCAGCAATTCAGTTATTTTAACATAGCAGAGGTAAACATTGATTGCTGTTAAGATGCAGCATCTAAATATTGTATTCTCCATTTAAACCTACTGACATTAATACAATTTCTCTGACTTGACCACTGTATTTATTTTTATTTATTTTTATTTTTTTTTGAATGGGTCATTGTTGTGGTTTAACCCAGCAGGCAACTAAGCACCACACAGCCATTTGCTCACCCCCTCCCCCTTCCCAGTGGGGAGGGGGAGAGAATGGGGTGTGAAAAAAAGTAAAAGTTTGTGGGTTGAGACAAAGATGGTTTAATAGGACAGAAAAGGAAGAGAAATAATAATAATAATAATAATAATAATAATAATAATAATAATAATAATAATAGAATATACAAAGCAAGTGATGCACAAAGCAATTGCTCACCACTCACTGACCAATGCCCAGTGTGTCCACGACCAGTGGTCTCCCCCACCCTGGTCAGCCACCCCATATAACTGTTCAACATGAGGTCATATGGTATGGAATATCACTCTGTCAAGTTTGGTTCAGCTGTTCTGGTTGTGTCCCCTCCCAGCTCCTTGTGCATCCCCAGCCTCCTCACTGTCAGCACAGCATGAAAAGCTGAAAAGTTCTTTACTCTGTTTAAGTACTCTCTGCAACAGCTAAAACATCGGTGTGTTATCAGTATTATTCTCATCCTAAATCCAAAACACAGCACCATACCAGCTACTAGGAAGAAAATTAACTCTATCCTAGCTGAAACCAGGACAGTCATTGAAGATGTAAACCTTTGCACTAATTTTACTTCAAGTAAAATTGACTGTAAATTGGCCTTATTTCAGAGGAGCTATGTGCCTAATACATACATACGCTTTTCAAAAATACCAGAATCATGACCCCATTCCAGAAATGTGTTTGTCTTTTTATTTCAGTCACAGTAAGTCACTTTGACTGTGTTGTAAATTGGTTCCAGATACTTCACTAACATTTTTAAGATGCTCTGAAGAATAGGGTTACTTGATTTATATCTGTACAGCATGGCTTGTCATTATAGAAGAAGGACTAGGAACAATATGAGTGGAAATCGGTTGATATTTTTTCTGCTGCAACTTGGAATCAGACATTTTTGAGAATCAACTGTATTAAGTGTCTAAAGGCTTGTCATTCCCAGGCATCTACTCTTTTATCAGTTGTAGCTCTTGCTTCCTGATTACATAATGTTTTCAGATTCAGTTCTTAGAGATAAAATTAGTTTTATCTTTCTCCAGAAAAAAATCTTAATCCTTCCTTGTTTGCTAATGACTTCTCACCTGCTCAAATATTTCAAGGAATATATCCTTTTTTATTGCAGCTGTGGCAGCAAACAAAGTGCTTGTCACACTCTAAGATATTAATTGCTGCCTCTGTTAGACAAACTACTCAGATGATTTTCTCCTAGACCATTTCAGTAACAGTTTTTTAACTCAATCAGTTTAAACAGTGTTTTTTTGCTAACCTGACATACGTTTGTCTGAGATGAACACTGGAGAAAACAAATGTGCAGTTGAATTATCTTCTAGTAAGAAGACAGAATGAAAGAAGGTGCAGAAAGGATAAGATTTAGTCCAGATATGACAATTTTCAAAAAGTGTCACAGAATCATAGAATGGTTTGATTTGGAAGGGACCCTAATGATTATCTGGTTCCAACCCCCCGCCCATGGGCAGGGACGCCTTCCAGTAGACCAGGTTGCTCAAAGCCCCAACCAACCTGGCCTTGAACACTTTCAGGGATGGGGTATCCGCTGCTTCTCTGGGCAACATGTTCCAGTGCCTCACCACCCTCAGAGTAAGGAATTTCTTCTGAATATCTAGTCTAAATCTCTCCTCTTTTAGTTTGCAGAAGTTACACCTTGTTCTGTCTCTCCAGTATCTCTCCTTACTCTCCAGTAAAGAGTCCCTCTCCAGTTTTCTTGTAGGCTCCCTTTAAGTACTGAAAAACCATTGTAAGGTCTCTCTGGAGCCTTCTCTTCTCGAGACTGAACAACCCCAGCTACCTCAGACTGTCATCACAGGAGAGGTTTTCTAGCCCTCTGACCATCCTCGTGGCCCTCCTCTGGACTCACTCTACCAGGTCGCTGTCTTTCTTATGCTGGGGGCCCCAGAGCTGAACACGGTACTCCGGGTCAGGTCTTGTGAGAGCAGAGCAGAGGGGAAGAATCACCTCCCTCCACCTGCTGGCCATGTTTCTTTTGATGCAGCCCAAGATAGCTTTCAGGGCTGCAAGCGCACATTGTTTCTCCTTTCCTGTCACTGTTTTTTTTCACTGACTGACATGACTTCTCAAATTTGATGGACAGTGGCTTAGCAACTTCATCTGCCATTGTCTTCAGGATCATATAGCTCTATAGGTCCACTGTATACACCTTTTGTAAACATAGACAATATAAGCAATAGAATCATAGAATATCCCAAGTTGGGAGGGACCCATAAGTATTATTGAGTCCAACTCCTGGCACCACACAGGCCTACCCAAAAATTCAGACCATATGACTAAGAGCACAGTCCAAATGCTTCTTAAACTCCGACAGGCTTGGTGTTGTGACTACATCCTGGGGAGCCTGTTCCAGTGCAAGACAACCCTCTCGGTGAAGAACCTCTTCCTGATATCTAGCCTGATGAGACCGACGACCTGGAGGCGGATGTTTCCACCACCAGGCACAGCAATGACGACAACTTGTACTGCACCCACCCCCCACCCCCCGATCAACTGCTCCATCCTGCCCACCACCCCCTGGGCCGCTCAGGAGTCCATCATCGACAGAAACTGCCTGCCCAAGTCCCCCCCATACACTGCCTTTCTGGGAAACCTCCCTACTACATGACGGAGGAGTCACAGAATCACAGAATCATAGAAACACAAGGTTGGAAAGGACCTACGAGATCATCTAGTCCAACTGTCTTCCTATCACCAATAATACCCACTAAGCTACTAAATCATATCTCGTAGCACCTTGTCCAGGTGCTTCTTGAACACCACGAGGGATGGTGAGTTCACCACCTCCCTGAGCAGGCCGTTCCAGTGCCTGACCACTCTTTGAGAGAAAACGTTTTTCCTGATATCTAACCTAAATCTTCCCAGGCACAACCTGTGGCCATTTCCTCGAGTTCTATCATTAGTTGTCTGGGAGAAGAGGTGGACCTCCTCCTCATCACAGCCTCCCTTCAGGAAGTTGTAGAGTGCAAAGAGGTCACCCCTCTTCTCCAGACTAAACAACCCCAGCTCCCTCAGCCTCTCCTTATAAGACTTGTGCTCCAGATCCCTCACCAGTTTTGTTGCCCTTCTCTGGACATGCTCCAGGGCCTCGATGTCTTTCTTGTAGTGAGGGGCACAAAACTGAACACAGTACTCAAGGTGCGGCCTCACCAAAGCTGAGTACAGGGGGATGATCACATCCCTGCTCCTGCTGGCTACACAGGCCAGGATGCCATTAACCTTCTTGGCCACCTGGGCACACTGCTGGCTCATGTTCAGCCGAGTATCGATCAACACTTCCAGGTCCCTTTCCTCTTCACAGTCTTCTAGACACTCTACCCCAAGCCTATAGCATTGCGTGGGGTTATTGTGGCCAAAGTGCAGGACCTGGTACTTGGCCTTGTTGAACCTCATCCTATTCACCTCAGCCCAGCAATCCAGCCTATCCAGATCCCTCTGAAGGGCCACTCTACCCTCAGGCAGATCGACACTACCTCCCAACTTGGTGTCATCTGCAAACTTACTGAGGGTACACTCAATCCCCTCATCTAGGTCATCAATAAAGATATTAAACAAGATAGACCCCAGTACAGACCCCTGGGGGACACCACTTGTAAGGGGACGCCAGCTGGACTTAACTCCGTTAACCACTACCCGCTGGGCACAGCCCTCCAGTCAGTTCTTTACCCAGAGAAAAGTATATCTGTCCAGGCCACGGACAGCCAGTTTTCCCAGGAGAATACCGTGGCAGACCGTGTCAAAGGCTTCGCTGAAGTCTAGGTAGACTACATCAACAACCTTTTCCTCATCTACCAGTCTGGCCACACGGTCATAGAAGGAGATGGGGTTGGACAAGCACAACCTGCCTTTCATGAACCTGTGCTGGCTAGGCCTGATCCCCTGGCTGCCACACACATGCTGTGTGATCGCACCCAAGATGATTTGCTCCATAGCTTTCCCTGGAATGCAGGTCAGGCTGACAGGCCTGTAGTTCCGCAGGTCCTCCTTACGGCCTTTCTTGTAGATGGGATTCGCATTGGCAAGCCTCCAGTCCTCTGGGACCTCTCCAGATAACCAGGAATGCTGATAGATGGTGGAAAACGGCTTGGCAGTCACCTCCGCCAGCTCCCTCAGCACCCTAGGGTGAAGTCCATCTGGTCCCATGGACTTGTGACATTCCAGATGGAGGAGCAGGTCTCTAACTGTCTCTTCCTGGATCTCAGGGGGTGATGCTCTACCTGAATCACAGGGGACTTCCAGATCAGGGCGTGAAGTACCCTGAGGATAACTGATTCGACTGTTAAAGACAGATGTAACGAAGGCGTTGAGAACCTCAGCCTTTTCCTTATCCTCATTGATCACATTCCCTGCTGCATCAAGTAAAGGATGGAAATTTTCCTTGCATCTTCTCTTGCTGTTAATATACTTGTAAAAGGATTTCTTGTTCTCTTTTACTGCAGTGGCCAATCTGAGTTCAAGATAGGCTTTTGCCTTTCTAACTTCCTCCCTGAATATCTTAGCAACTTCTCTGTAGTCACCACAAGTAATCTGTCCCTACTTCCAGAGGACGTAGGCTCTCTTTTTCTCCCGCAGTCTCAACAAAAATTCCCGGTTCATCCACGCCGGTGTTCTTCCCCTCCGGCTCGCTTTGTGGGACTCAGGAACAGCCTGCTCCTGTGCCTTTAAGATTTCCATCTTGAGGAGTGTCCAGGCTTTCTGGACCTCTTTGTACTGCAGGAGTGACTCCCAAGGGACCCCTGCAACAAGTGTCCTGAACAGGTCAAAGTCTGCCCTCTAGAAGTTCAAGATGGCAGTTTTTCTAGTTACCCTTCTGACATCACCAAGAATAGAAAACTCTACAATTTCATGGTCACTCTGCCCAAGACAGTCCCCACTTTTCACATCTCCCATCAGTCCTTCTCTGTTAGTGAAGAGCAGGTCTAGCGGGGCACCTCCCCTGGAAGGCTCTTGAACCAGCTATACCAGGAAGCTATCTTCTACACACTCTAGAAACCTCCTGGACTGGTTTCTCTGCGCAGTATTATATTTCCAGCATATATCAGGGAAGTTGAAGTCTCCCATGAGAATGAGTGCTGGCGATCACGTAACTTTTGCGAGCTGCTCATAGAATGCCTCATCCATCTCTTCATCCTGATTAGGTGGTCTATAACAGACCCCCACCAAAATGTCACTCCTACAGGCCTTCCCCCTGATCTTTATCCATAGACACTCAACTTTATAATTCCCAACACCAAGCTCTTCAACATCAAAACACTCTTTAATATAAAGAGCCACACCACCTTCCTTGTCTGTCCCTTCTGAAGAGCTTGTAGCCGTCCATCACAGTACTCCAGTCGTGGGAGTGATCCCACCATGTTTCAGTTGTAGCGACTAGGTCATAAGCTAGCATGTTGCACAATCGCTTCCAGATCCTCCTGTTTGTTGCCCATGCCGTGTGCATTGGTATAGATGCACTTCAGATGAGACATCTGCCTCACCCCCAGCTTCAGCATTGTTCTCCTAGGCACTTCTCTGGTGAGCCCCATTTTATCCCCTTCCCCCGTCATAGCTAGTTTAAAACTCTCTCAACGAATTCTGCTAGCTCCTGCACTAGGATTCGTTTCCCCCTTTGTGACAGGTGAGTTACATTCATCAACAATAGGGCAGGGGTCGAGTAAACTGCCCCGTGGTCAAAGAATCCAAAGTTCCTGTCTTGACACCAGCCTCTCAGCCAATTATTCATTACCTGTGTTTTCCTAGCCTGCTCTGTGTCCTTCACCTCCCCAGAAGGTACAGAACAAAACACCACTTGCACTCCCACTCCTTGAACTATATGCCCTAACCCCCTTAAATCTCTTTTCATAGTTCGCAGGCTTCTCTGAGTGATTTAATCACTGCCCACCTGAACTATGAGTAGTAATCAGTGGGGTGAACCAGCTCTGGGAGTTTCCTATTTATGTCCCTGACCCGGTCCCCAGGTAGGCAGCATACTTTCCTACAGCTCAGGTCTGGTCTGGAAATAGGACCCTCAATTCTTCTAAGAAGGGAGTCACCTACCACAACCACCCTTCTTTGTTTCCCGGCAGAGGCAGTCTGAATGCATGGAGTTGACTGCCTCATCCTTGGTAACCTCTTTGAGGAACCTTTCTGTGCCTCCCCACTTACCTCCCCTTCAATGTCCAACACTACAAACCTCTTGCTTAGGGGGGACCTGGGGACGCAAGAGAAGCAGAGGGGGGGTTCACCCACAATGCCAAGCAGGGACCCGTTCCCAACCCTCCCCCTCCCTCAGGTCCCCCTTCTCTGCCCAACAGGGAGAAGGCAGGGGGTCCAGCACTAATTGTGGGGTATCTCCCCGGTGCCTTTCCCTCTGGCATGCCAGGAAGCTACTCACCAGTTGATCTCCTGCTCACAGTCCACGATGGCCCTCAGTCTCTCAACCTCTTTCAGCTCTGCCACCATGCTAACTGAATCTTCCACCTGCTTGCACCTCACACAGGTGGAATACCTGCTGCCCTCCCATGGCAGCAGCAGACTCTGGCACTTCCTGCAGCCAGAGACCTGTATAGCCACAGTTCTGGACAGGCCCTCCATTTGGGTCGCCACAGTCTCTCTGCCTGGTGGAGACCATGGCAAAAACTGTGGTCACAGAGACTGCCAGTAGATAAGATGGACTCGCAAGCCAAGAGGGGCAGAATTCCTGTGCCCCGCCACACGAGCTCTCACACCCACCACTGCCGCATGCTGTGGTTGGTTCTCACACGCTGGTCATCCCTCCCCGTGCCTGGTGAGCAGCGATGTGACACTGTCGCCTCCCTCCTGGATGCTTTTTCTAGGCAGAGGGAGTGGGCGCAGTCACCGTTGCCCTGGCAACGCCTACTCCCTGTCAGCCTCTCTCATGAGAGCTGGCGGGTGCTGCCTTGTCGCGCTGCTATTCCAGGCCATCCCTGGTGAAGCAAGGGCCCAAAATCCCCTGTAACTTGTCACGAGCACTGCGGTTTTGGCTGCGTCAGCTCTGAGGTGGCCAACCTTGTCTACTCAAGTCCATCAAGGATTTCTTCCAAGGCCTCAACATAAGTGCTGTGCATTTTTTGTGGGAGCCTATCAACCTGGAGAGGTTGAAAGGGTTTGGCTATGCTGAGTTTAAGGACATAGACTCCTTGCTCCAGGATCTGAGCCTCAGTGAAGAGTCCTTAGGGAATAGAAAGATATGAGTGGACATTGCTGATCAAGCTCAGGATAAAGATTGCGACAATTGCTGCTTCAGCAGCTGAACCTGAAGCCACGCAGCGTGCCCGAGGAGAAGGCCTCTGTGGCTCACATGCTGCAGTCCAGCCAGATGGCCTCCATCTTCAGGGGGGCCAAGCCGGTGGACACGACAGCCCAGATTTTCTACTTTAAAAAATGTTGGGGCGCTCCAGTGGCACAATCGGTCAGCACACAGTATTTAGGGCAGTACGTGGAGCAATGGGAGCAATGCTGAGGTTGTAAGTTCGAGCCTCATCTGGCGCAGGACTTTTACGGGCTCCAGGAGGCATGTTGGGATCTCCTGGCCAACACCCCCCCCTCCCCCCCCCCCCCAGTGCAGCTACTGTGGGGTTTTCCATCCCAGGATTCTGAGGGAATTGGCTGATGTAGCTGCCAAACCACTCTCCACCATATTTGAAAAGTCATGGCAGTTGGCAGTTAGGTGAAGTCACTGGTGACTGGAAAACGGGGGAAACATCACTCCCATTTTTAAAAAGGGTAGAAAGGAAGACCCAGAGAACTACAGACTGGTGAGCCTCACCTCTGTGCAAGATCATGGAACAGATCCTTCTGGAAACAATGTTAAGGCACATGCAAGACCAGGAGGTGGTCTGAGACAGCTAGCATGGCTTCACCAATGGCAAATCGTGCCTGACCAATCTGCCTTCTATGATGGAGCAACTGCATCAGGGCATCAGGTGACAAAGGAAGACTGACCGATGTCATCTACCTGGACTTCTGTAAGGCTTTTGACATGGTCCCACATGACATCCTGTTCACCAAACTGGAGAGGTATGGATTTGAAGGGTGGAACATTTGGTGGATAAGGAATTGGCTTGATGGACGCACCCAGAGAGTAGTGGTCAATGGCTCTACATCCAGGTGGAGGCTGGTGACAAGCTGTGTCCCTCAGGGGTTTGTCTTGGGACCAGTACTTTTCAATATCTTCATCAATGACATAGATGATGGGACTGAGTGCACCCTCAGCAAGTTTGCAGATGACACCAAGCTGAGCGGTGCAGTTGATACAACAGAAGGAAGGGATGCCATACAAAGGGACCTGGATAAGCTGGAGAAGTGGGCCCACGTGAACCGAATGAGGTTCAACAAGTCCAAGTGCAGGGTGCTGCACCTGGGCCGGGACAATCCCAGACATGAGTATGAGTGACTGGGAGAAGAACTTACTGAGAGCAGCCCTGCACAGAGGGATTTGGGGGTTCTGGTGGATGAGAAGCTCAACATGAACCAGCAGTGTGAGCTTGCAGCCCAGAAGGCCAACTGTATCCTGGGCTGCATCAAGAGAGGCGTGGCCAGCAGGTCAAGGGAGGTGTTTGTCCCCCTCTCTGCTCTGCCCTTGTGAGGCTCCACTTGGGGTACTGCGTACAGGTCTAGGGCCCCCAGTACAAGAAAGATGTGGAACTGTTAGAGCGGGTCCAGAGGAGACCCACAAAGATGATCAGAGGGCTGGAGCACCTCTCCTACAAAGAAAGGTTGAGAGAGCTGGGGATGTTCAGCTTGGAAAAGAGAAGGCTTGGGGGAGACCTCATTGCAGCCTTTGAATACTTAAAGGGTTCTTATAAAAAGGATGGAGAGGGACTCTTTACTTGTGTAGATAATGATAGGACAAGGGGGAAAGGTTTTAAACTTAAAGAGGGGAGATTTAGACTGGATATTAGGAAGAAATTCTTTACTCTGAGAGTGGTAAGGCACTGGATCAGGTTGCCCGGAGAGGTTGTGGATGCCCCATCCCTGGAGGTGTTCCAGGCCAGGCTGGATGGGGCCCTGGGCAACCTGATCTAGTGGGTGGCATCCATGCCTATGGCAGGGGGGTTGGAACTAGATGATCTTTAAGGTCCCATCCAACCCAATCAATTCTATGATTCTATGATTCTGAACCTCCCCTGTTACAGCTTGACACCATTCCCTTGGGTTCTATCACTGGTCATTTAGAGAGAATAGATCATCACCTGTCCCTCCACTCCCCTTCGTGAAGCAGCTGTAGACCATGATGAGGTCTCCCCTCAGCCTTCTCTTTCCAGGCTGAACAGGCCAAATGACCTCAGCTGCTCCTCATATATCTTCCCCTCTAGGCCCTTCACCATCTTTGTAGCCCTTCTCTGGACACTCTCCAACAGTTTCACATCCTTTCTGTACTGTGGTGCCTAGAACTGCACACGGTACTCGAGGTGAAGCCGCACCAGCGCAGAGTAGAGCGGGACAATCACTTCCCTCAACAGACTAGCAATTCCGTGCTTGATGCATCCCAGGATATGGTTGGCCCTCCTGGCTGCCAGGGCACACTGCTGGTTCATATTCAACTTGCTGTCAAGCACAACCCCCAGATCCCTCTCTGTGGGACTGCTCTCCAGTGTCTCATCACCCAGTCTGTATGTATAGTCAGGGTTGCCCCATCCCACGTGCAGGACCCGGCACTTGCTCTTGTTAAACTTTATGCAGTTGGTGATTGCCCAGATGTCCAGTCTGTCCAGATCTCTCTGTAAGGTCTTTCCACCCTCATCAGAGGTAACAACTCCTCCCAGTCTAGTATCATCAACAAATTTACTCAGTACACCTTCTAGTCCTACACCCAAATCATTTATAAAAACACTGAAGAGAACTGGCCCTATAAAGGAGCTTTGGGGGACCCCAGTGGTGACTGGCTGCCAGCCTGATGCGGACCCATTTACCACAACCGTTTTAGTCTTACCTGTCAGCCAGTTATTCACTCATCGTATGCTGTTTTTGTCCAGCTGTATGCTGGAAATTTTGTCCAGTAGGATCCTATGGGAAACTGTGTCAAAAGCTTTACTGACATCCAAAAAGATTACGTCAGCTGGTTTTCCTCGATCGACTAGATGGGTGATCTATTAACTGAACATGAGCAAAGCAACAGAGAAAATGCAGTGTGTGTGTGTTTTATTTTTTTTTTACTAGATATATTTTGTACTTAAGTCTGGCAGGAGGAAAAGAATACTGAAAAATCAAAATTATACTGTCATATACTGTAATAATCTGCTTTCCATATTATTTGTACCCTATGCTAGAGGCATTTTATCCATCTAAACTTGAATATTTGTGAATGTGGAATTAAAAAAAATGTTGATGCTTTTATGAATATAATGGTCATCTCTCTTCTGTTGTAAAGATCTAAAAGGAGTGTTTCTGAAAGGTTTGTCTGGAGTATATAAGTGGAATGTAACAAATTTACTGTGGTATGACAGAGAAAAGCTACTACTGCATTCCAATATCTATCACACTTCGAAATCGAGATAGCTGTAAAAGTTACCTGTCAAAAGGTGAAACAAAAACTTTCTTGTTCTAGTTGTAGTAATAGGCAAATGATTACTATTGGTGTGTGATATCTGGCTCTAATCACAACTGCTGCTTCTGCCCCAGCTACCTGAATAACCTGCTCTCCAGCAATTCCATCATCAGACCCAGTTTAACTGCTACATACTCCATGTGTGCAATGTAAGCCCTGGCAGTGGTGCTTTTTTGACGCCTTCAGCAGTCTGCTGCTGCATGGAAATAATTTCTTCACCTAAAGCCAAAACTTGGTGTGGCAGTATATGACCATTATACCACTGTCATACAGAAAAACCCTTAACTTTACTTTAAAGTTCTGTTTAATGCATTCCATTCAACAAACAACAAGAATAACAAACAAGCAACAGAAAGTTATATTTTATACTTAAAGAATAAATATTTATAGTGATAGTGAAATATCTGACATTTCTCCCCGATTTATTTGCCTCTAAGTTTACTGTATGATATGTCCATGTAGATGGCCTTTCATATCATCAGAGTGAGCCTATCTGCATGTTCTAAACACTTGTTTTATATATTTAGAAAATATTTTACTTCTATTTGACTTCCTTCTTTTTCATGAAACAAGGACATTTCTATTCATGAACACATAGAAATACTATAGAAATACAACAATTTTACTTAACATTACCCAAAACTTTCTTGGCTATGGTGATCATTTGGACAGGTTGAAAAAGTGCTGACTGAATGCGATGTGTGCATTGCATTGCGACGGGTTACATCACTAGTCGTAACATGATGTAACCCAACGCAGCATGATGTAAGCGTCGTGAAACATTGGAGATTTAAAGAAACATCAACGTTACCTTTTGTCCCTCTTCCCCTTTGCAGGATTTAGCTGTTATTCTTCTTCCAGGAATTAACAACCCATCCCATTTGCCAGTATATGAATGCTCATGTCTTGTTATTATTATATACATTAACAGCCTCCCTTCTAAATATGGGCAATATAGTCTCAATCCTGAGTCATATGTTATATTTATTTCTACGTATACCATGTAGGTACAGTTGCTATTTATAAGACAGCATAGATTTCTGATGAAAATAATAATAATAATGGAATCATGCTTTGTTTAAAAATATTTCATAGAACTGAAATGTGCAGGTGGATCAATGCATACTTGCAAGACTGGTGTTATAGCCAGGCAATCAGCTTTTTAGACCATGGGACTCTCTTTGAGAAATCTGGTCTGCTGGGGGTTGATTTGTTTCATCTGTCAGAGAAGAGGAAGAGCATCTTCAGATACAGCCTTGTCAAGCTGGTGAAGAGAGCTTTAAATTAAGTTGCCAGAGAAGGGGAACCTCAAAACTCCCAACTCTTTTCAGTTTAATGCCAGCACCAGTAATAGATGTCCAGAACCACAGAAGGGATCAGAGATCAGTGGGAGAGCACCAGAAGAGCAGCACAAAAGAATTCCAACCTCGTTATCCAAAAAAAAAGACATTTTCATCAGGGACATTTGCTTAAATGACTCTATGCAAATGAGCATAGCAAGGAGAATAGCATAGAGAGGAGTTAAAGATGTGCATATGTTTGTAGGGTTATGATCTAACTGCCATCACGGGGAGTTGGTGAGATCCATCCCATGACTGGAGTGTTGGAATGGGAAGACATGCGCTAGTGGGGAATGTAAAGCTCAAGGGCAGCCTTGGCTGCAGTGACCATGGAATGGTGCAGTATAGGATCCTGAGGGCAGCAAGGAGGGAGCGCAGCAAGCTTGCTACCCTGGACTTCAGGAGATCAGCCTTTGGGATCTGCTTGGTAGAGTACCATGGGATAAAGCCCTGAAGGGAAGAGTAGCTCAGGAAAGCTGGTTAATATTCAAGTATCACCTCCTCACAGCTCAAGAATGATGCATTCCTACAAAGAGGAAGTGTAGTGGGTTTACATGGCATGGTATCAGGGAGCCATAGGGATGGCTTCTGTGAGAAGGATTTAGAAGCTGCCCCATGTTAGATAAGGGTCCTGCCGCTGCCCAGAGCCGGGCCAATAAGCAATGTTGTTTGCTCCTCTATGAGAGCATATTTAAGACAGGGAAATAAAACTGCTGGGAACAGCAGCTGGGAGAGAGAGAGCAGTGAGAAACAGACTTGCAGGTGCCAAGGTCAGTGAGGAAAGGGGGGGGAGAGGTGATCCAGGGGCTGGAACAGAAGTCCCCTGTAGCCTGTGGTGAGGACTATTGTGAATCAGGCTGTCCCCCTGCAGCCCATGATGTACCACAGTGGGGCAGATCTCCAGGCTGCTGCCTATGGAGGAGACGACAGTGGAACAGGTGGACCTGCACTGAAGGAGGTTGCGGCATGGGGAAAACCCCTGCCAGAGCAGATTCTGGGCTGGAGCTGCAGCCCGTGCAGAGGAGCCCACGCAGGAGCAGGTGACCTGGCAGGAGCTGCTGCCCGTGGGGGATCCAGGTTGGAGCAGTTTGTTCCTGATGGGTGAACCCCATGTTACGGAGCCATGTGGGAGGAGTTCTTGAAGAGCTGCTGCCTGTGGGAAGCCCCCGCAGGATCAGTTCAGGAAGGATGGCATCCCTTGGGAGGGACCCCACGTTGGAGCATGGGAAGAGAGTGACTGTGAAGGAGCAGTGGAGACAAAGCATTAGGAACTGACCGCAGCCCCCATTCCCTGTTCCCCTATGCCACTCGAGGGGGAGGAGGTGGAAGAGGGTGGACGGGGGGGAAGGCGTTTTCGGTTTCATTCCTTTGTTTCTCACTTCTTATGAGAGCTTGTTAGTAATAGGCAATAAATCTTACTGTCTCCCTACTCTGAGTCTGTTTTGCTCATCATGATAATTGTTGAGCGACCTCCCCATCCTGTCTCAACCCTTGAACCCTTTGTGTCATATTTTCTCCCCATTCCTCTCTGAGGAGGGGGAGTGAGAGAGCGGCTGTGGTGGAACTCAGCTGCCCACCCAAGTAAAACCACCACAGGAAGTCAGGTAAAAATGCCAGGAGTTCTTCATGAATGAAAAAATAGCTCCTGGCCAAACTCAAGCAGAAAAAGGAGGCCTACAGAGAGCAAGATGGGTAGCCTGGGAAGAATACAGAGAAATCGTACAAGAAGCCAGGGATCAGGTTAGGAAAACTAAAGCCCTATTAGAATTAAATTTGGCCAGGGATGTCAAGGGCAACAAAGAAGGGCTTCTATACGTATATCAGTGATAAAAGGAAGACTAGGGAAACTGTGGGCCCTTTCCAGAAGGAAAAGGGAGACCTGGTTACGTGGGATATGGAGAAGGCTGAGGTACTCATTGACTTTTTGCTTCAGTCTTCACCTGCACCTATGTCACCTAGTGACATAGCCCAAGTCCCAGAAGACAAAGGTAGGGACTGGGAGAATGAAGAATCTTTCACTGTAGGAGAAGATCCAATTTGGTCTGGATCCACCAGGAACCTGAATGTGCACAAGTCCATGGGACTTGATTAAATGAATCCAAGAGTCCTGAAGGCAGTGGCAGATGAAGTTAAACCACTGTCCATCATATTTGAGAAGTCATGGCAGTCCAGTAAAGTTCCCAGTGACTGGAAAAGGGGAAACATAACCCCCATTTTTAAAAAGGGAAAAAGGAAGAATGAGGCAACTACAAGACAGTTGCTATCATCTTTATGCCCAGTAAGATCATGGAGCTGATCCTCCTGAAAACCATACTAAAGCACATGGAGAACAGAGTGGTGATTAGTGATAGCCATCATGGCTTCACTAAGGGCAGATCGTGCCTGACAAATCTGGTGGCCTTTTACAGCAGGCTTACAGCACTGGCAGATAAGGGAAGAGCAACTGACCTCATCTACCTGGACTTTTGTAAAGCATTTGACACTGCCCTACAGTACCTGCTTGTCTCTAAAACTGAGAGACATGGATTTGATTTGGATGGACCACTTGGTTGATAAGAAATTTGCTGGATGGTCGCACTCAAAGAGTTGAGGTCAACGGCTCAATGTCCAGGGAAAGACCAGCGATGAGTGGTGTTCCTCAGGCTATTGGGTATTGGGACTGGTATTATTTAATGTCTTTTTTTGGTGACATGGACAGTGAGATTGAGTGCATCCTCAGCAAGTTGGCTGACGATACCAAGCTGAGTGGTGTGGCTGACACACTGGATGAAAGGGATGCCATCCAGCTGGACAGGCTTGAGAGGTAGGCCTGTGAGAACCTCATGAAGTTCAACAAGACCAAGAGCAAGGTCTTGTCCCTGGACTGGGGCAATCATTAGCACTAATACAGGCTGGGATATGACTGGATTGAAAGCAGCCCTTCAGAGAAGGACTTGGGTGTGCTGGTGAATGAAAAACTGAACGTGAGCCAGCAGTGTGTGCTTGCAGCCCTGAAAGCTATCTTGGGCTTGGCTGAAAGCTATCTTGGGCTGCATCAAAAGAAACATGGCCAGCAGGTGGAGGGAGGTGATTCTTCCCCTCTGCTCTGTTCTCACAAGACCTGACCCGGAGTACCATGTTCAGCTCTGGGGCCCCGAGCATAAGAAAGACAGCGACCTGGTAGAGTGAGTCCAGAGGAGGGCCACGAGGATGGTCAGAGGGCTAGAAAACCTCTCCTATGATGACAGTCTGAGGTAGCTGGGGTTGTTCAGTCTCGAGAAGAGAAGGCTCCAGAGAGACCTTACAATGGTTTTTCAGTACTTAAAGGGAGCCTACAAGAAAACTGGAGAGGGACTCTTTACTGGAGAGTAAGGAGAGATATTGGAGAGACAGAACAAGGTGTAACTTCTGCAAACTAAAAGAGGAGAGATTTAGACTAGATATTCAGAAGAAATTCCTTACTCTGAGGGTGGTGAGGCACTGGAACATGTTGCCCAGAGAAGCAGTGTTGCTTGTTGTACTGTGGGGATGGCAGTGAAATAGAGGAGCTGATTTTCTGTTGCTGCAGTCTCTAAGAGATTGACGATTGACTGGGAGAAGGCAGAAATGATCCTCCCGTGATAAAAAAAAAAAAAAAAAAAATTCTTTCACTGAAAACCAAATTTAGAAAAGTCATTCCAGGTGAGTACTTGGGACAGTAACAGGTCCTGTCTTCAGTCCTAGTATCACTCTAGCACCTGCTTTTGGTTTCACTGTTGTTGCATGTTGAGTAAGTATGTTGCTGCAAAAGTCAAATTAGTCTATGCCATCATTAAAACTGGTTTAAATTGTTGTATAAAACTACACCATTAATTTTTATCCTGATCCTTTCTCTCCTTTCTCTCAAACTGGCTGCTTTATAATGCACCAGAATAAGGAATCCTGATAATGAAAAAGAATTTTTTCACATTTAAACTTCACTGCAGTTTTCTTCCCAGGTAGTTGGTAGTTGGTGGTTGATTTATTTTGTGAAACATACAATCCATGATTTTTCCTATAAGAATAATATTAAGCATAAAGCAGTCCACTTAAGTCAATAAAATCAACAATCATAACTATATTTTGTCTTCTGTAGAGTAGTTAATGTCAGTTAAATAGTGTAATATGCTTAAAACAATACAAAATGTTAAATGTGTTGTATTTCTTTCTTTGTCATATGACTTCATTGCTTTAAAAAAAAAAGTTGTTGAACTATTGAAGATGAATAAATTTTAAACATACCAAATTATTTAGAGGAGTTTAACACTTGTGTTCACAGAAATGTTACTCTAAGTCTTACCTTACACATAATATAGGGGAACAATAATAGTATCCCTTTCATTTTTCTGCTCTTTAGATCAAATTCATTTCAATCTCTTTTAATAATAAGTCAATTTTTTCTTCTAAAAATGTATAGTACTGATGTAAGACTTTATATATTTTTGCTATATTCTGTGTGAAAATAAAACTCAATGTGAATGTATCATTGTGGTGGTTTCACTCAGGTGGGCAGCCGAGTTCCATCACAGCCGCTATTTCACTCCCCCTTCCCAAAAAGAAAGGGGGAGGAAATACAATGTGAAGGGCTCAAGCGTTGAGATAAGGATGGGGAGATCAGTCAACAATTATTGTGATGGGCAAAACAGACTCAGAGTAAGGAGACAGTAAGATTCAGTGCCTATTACTAACAAGCTAGAAAAGTGAGAAACAAAGGAATGAAACCAAAACCACCCTCCCCCCATCCACCCTCTTCCACCTCCTCCCCCCAAATGGTGCAGGGGAATGGTGAACAGGGGCTGCAGTCAGTCCCTAATGCTTCTTCTCTGCCACTCCTTCATGGTCACTTTCTTCCCCTGCTGTAGCGTGGAGTCCTTCCCTCGGGATGCCGTCCTTCCCAAACTGATCCTGCAGGGGCTTCCCACAGGGAGCAGGTCTTCAAGAACCGCTCCAGATATGGGTCCGTACCATGGGGTCCACCCATCAGGAGCAAACTGCTACAACCTGGGTGCCCCACTGGCGGCAGCTCCCCCCAGATCCCCTGCTCCTGCATGGGCTCCTCTCCACAGCCTGCAGCTCCAGCCCAGAATCTGCTCTAGCAGCGGTTTTCCCTGGGCCGCAACCTCCTTCAGTGCAGGTCCACCTGTTCCACTGTCGTCTCCTCCATGGGATGCAGCATGGAAATTTTCTCCACCGTGGTGCACCATGGTCTGCAGGGGGTACAACCTGCTTCACCACAGGCCGCAGGGGACTTCTGCTCCGGCACCTGGAACACTTCCTGCCCCTCCTCCTTCACTGACTTTGGTGTCTGCAGGGCTGTTTTTCTTTCCTCTCTCTCCCAGCTGCTGTTCCCCAGCAGTGTTTTAGTGTTTTGTTGTTGTTGTTGTTGTTTTTTCCCTTTCCTAAATATGCTCTCACAGAGGCACAAACAATATCGCTTACTGGCCTGGCTCTGGCCAGAGACGAGGCCCTTATCTAACATGGGGCAGCCTCTGGATTCTTCTCGCAGAAGCCACCCACATGGCCCCCTGCTACCAAAACCTTGCCATGTAAACCCACTACAATCATTTCTGATAAGACCTGCCATATCTGGTTATTATGCTTTAATGTACAAAATTACTATATTTTCAGAATTACTTCATAATATGCTTTAACATTCTAAGGACTTTTTGTTGTTGTTGTTGTTTTAACAGTTCTCACTGCTACAACTAGAGTAACACTCAAGTCTTTTTTTCTTGGAAGTTGTGGATACTTTGGAACTTAGAAATTGTATTTCTAGCTCAAGCAGTTTCCACTGTGCATGGTGATTCATTTTTAAACTTCCTACTGTAAACTTCCTACTTTAAACCTCCATCTCGGTGCTAGTCTTGCTTTTTATTCAAGAAAGAGAAAAAAGCACACCTATTTTGCAATTCATCTCAACCTTGGGCAGACATTCTTCCTCTCGACTGACTGTAGAAAATTGCTGGGGTAAATAGGTCATATTCCATAGGCATTTAGATGTACGTTGACTTCAGTTTGAAAAGCAGCACCTTATGTGTCATCCGTCATTTATCTAGCTTCGTAAACTAATATGAAGATATTCGTATTCTTTCTGGTCTTGACTCATGTCATTTCTGTTACTGGAAGATACCATCATTTATCTTCTTTTTTCCAGATCATTAGCAAAATGTTAAACAATGTGAGATTAATGTAGAGAATATTTCATTACACCATTAATCTTTTGCAACATTGAAAATTTACTTTTGGTTACAATTTAACCTACTCTGTATATCTTTTTTTTTTTTTTTTTTTTTTAAATCCATGACATTACTTCAGCTTTCTTTGTGAATATTATGTTCTCAACATCTTCCCACCAAAGTGAGTTTATCAAAAACTCTATGAAATCTCACTAATTTTATCTGTAAGTTTCTTTTTAGCAAGTATTCTCTAGAGATGCTTAAAGATTGCTAGCATATCAAAGAGCCATATTTTTTTCTTTAAAGACAGCTGTGGGTTCTATCAATGTATCTGAATGCTTTATGATGCTTTTAATTTCTCTTTTCCTTAGTCTATAGTAACATTATTTTCCTTGATTTTAATATGAACATTATCTGTTCCTACTAATCTGCTATTATAATAGCTTAATTTAATTAGCCACTGAAGTTTTTTGGTTTTTTTCCTGACAAATCAACAATTTTATCCTCAAAACATTTTAGAGAATACAATATTGGTTTATTCTTAATGAATTTAAGGACATATGTGCTAGCATTTCCTCTTCTGACACTTCAGTTTATCAAAAATGTAAATTATTTTGATTCTCTCTTATGCGTTTTTATTTAAATTACTTTAATAAGATAAATTAATGTTATCTTGTTTTTTTTTTATTATTATAAAAATAGATACCCAGAGAAGAAATAGAGAGTAAATGAAGAACAAAGTTAAATTAACAAATATGAAATCACAGAATCTGAAATAACATTCAGTTACTACTGAATTGCTGAAGATGGGCTATAACTGAAGACAGCATGGGCTCTAATTATTTTGATAGTCTAGGGTAGTGGAATATGTATTATGGGTAGTTAAGTGTAAAGCTAGGGTAAAGTTAACTGAAAAAAATGGGAAAAAAAAAAGAACATCATGGAATAAAAACATGAATGAAGAGAAGGGTCAAAGACTTGTAAGAAAGTCTTGATTGTAAAAACATCATTTTAGAAAGCTGCCCAGTGTGAAGAAAGTATGATGCTAGAGGATGCAATATCATGAAGAACAATGAAGAAAGAGTTGCAAGAAAATAACTTGTCAGATGATGTCAGTTTCTTGATGTGGAAATCTGTGAGCTACTGTTTAGATAGGGAACATTATCACTTATTTTAACAGCCTGTTTTATACCATATGGCTGATGTTAATGGATTTACAACCTATTTTCAAAGGCAGGAGCCCGAATCACAAATTAAGAGTTGTTACCGTAATTGCTTTTTTTTTTTTTTTTTAATAGCAGAAATTAATAATAAAGACAAGAGGGACACCATGTAGAGACCTGTGAAAAGAGATATAATGTGGTAAAGTCTATATGGGATGGAGAGGGGCAGTGCACTTTTGTCACTATGAATATTATATCAGCTAAAATGTGTATGACAGCAAAGCTATATTTAAATGCTGAAATGCAGAAAGATGTTTGCACTGAACTTTAGGTACAACTTTTGTTGTTAGAAACTGTGCAAAATCAAAGCACACCCATCACTAATGTTATGAGAAGCTGTTGATAATCTTTATATAAACATTGTTCTGATTACATGAGGATCTATTAGAGAATTTATGTTGAAATTCAAGGAAAACAGAAAATTTTACACACAAAAAATATGAAAGACATCCAATTTTTCACAGCTTCTCTTATTTCTGAGGGATTCAATGACTGTGGTTATCAATAAGCTGAATTTTCTTCCGTTCTCTTCTTCTGCTTTCTATGGCTATTTTAATCATGGTTTGTTGACAATACTGGTGGCACCCAAAAGAAAAAAAAAATCAAAGCAATGAGCATTCTCATCATTTTCCCATGTTGTTAAAGGTTCAGGTATGGCGTGTTAAAAGGAGCATGGAGAACATGGCAAATGCCACACAGGCACACATATACACACACGCATGCACACAGTAAAATTAACAAAATTTGGCCTGTGTCAGTGGGCTTTATGCCTGTAAAAGTGTTTTTTTTTTTTTTTTTGATGTTAGGAAAAAAAATAAAGATATACCCTGAGAGATTTAATGACTCCTTCCTTCCTTCCTTCCTTCCTTCCTTCCTTCCTTCCTTCCTTCCTTCCTTCCTTCCTTCCTTCCTTCCTTCCTTCCTTCCATTCATTCTTTTCTGGATTTTTAAGTGTGATATTTTCTTCTTGATGCTGTCAGTGGTAGGAAGCTGGCTGTGGTGCCAATATATCTGTTTTGTTTCTGTAAGTGTGTTTTAGTACTGATATGAGTGGCTGAGTAACAAAACCAGACAGGCAGATATAGTTTGAACACCCTTGCTAGCTCACTTTGTCAGTGACCTTCAACACACTTACATCCAGTATCTTATTTTCCTCAGCAAAACACCCAATTATATTTAATTTCATCAAATAGATGGTAGGTGTTTAAAATTGTAAATTGCACTAACTGAGTCAAGAAACATTCAGACCTCTTTTACAGCTGAATACAAATGCAGAAGTTCTATTTTTTGCCTGTAGGAACTGAAGTATGGCAGTAGATTTCACCAGTACGCATACAATAATATTCTTTAAAGAAACCAAAAGAAGAAAAGTTTGACCTGTTCTTTTCGGTAAGAACTATTCATTTATGTTTATCCAAAGAAGACTGGAATTTGATTTCTCAGAACTCATTGCATGTACAAGCCTTGTTATTCAACATATAATTCTGTGATTCCTATGATTCCCTTTAAATGCAAAATTCAACTTGTCTTTCTTCAAGCCAAACAGCAAAATCATATTACTTAACATAATTATTATATCAATATATTATATGTTATAATATAATATATTATATGTTGCCATATGGAATGTGCAATGTAGTAATTATACCATATAAGTCCTCCTTAAAAATAAAAAAATAAAAAATTGTTTCTAATCTTGTACTTCTGTCACATAATGAAAATTTACAAGCTACTGTGGTTCTTTTCTAAATTTTAAGTAAAGCATGAAACCATCATTGGAAATACAAAGCTTAAATTCTAAAAGTGAATTTAGAAAGCAGAATGGAAACCTAAACTGAGACATGAATTATCATTAACATTGTTCAACAGAGAAAATATTATTCCACTAGAGCAGTTATATAATCCACAAACATTATGAATCAAAATCAGCTAACTGATATTATCGAGTTATGGAGATCACTTGGAGCAGATACTAGTGATAGAAATGCTGTGATGTTGAAATATAAAAGCTTAAATCATGATTCTGGCCATCTGTTTTGAAGTTAGCATAATGTAACTAATACTTTAATAACATGCATGAATTCAAACAATCCCTCTTCAGCTTTAACGTTTGTAAACAGATAAAATCTTGGAACTCAGGTACAGAGGCATATAGCAGTTAACCTGACCTTCTCTTGAGAGAAGTCTGCTGCTTACCAGGAGCTTGTATCAGGGATGTCACCAAGGCGAGCCTTGTACAGTCCGACTATTATCTACTGCTGTTGTTTCACATAGGCATAAGTGATGCAGCCAGGAGCATCCTGAGGAATATCAAGAGGTATTACAGAGCCCTGGGAGCAGCAGTAAAGGACTCATGAGTGCAGTAGTTTTTCATCAGTCCTCCCAGTCAAAGGGAAGGGGATTGAAAGTGACAACTGCTCTTGCAAATCAATGGATGGTTGCAGGACTGGTGCCACAGACAGGAGTGGTTCAGCTACTTAGACCATGGGACTTGCTTTGAGAAATATGGTCTGCTGGCAGCTGATGCTCTTCCCCTTCTCCTACCAGAGAAGGGGAAGAGCACATTTGGTCATAGGCTTGCCAAGCTGGTGAAGAAGGTTTTAAACTAGAGCTGCTGGGGAAGGGGAACCTCAGTCCATCCTGCTCCTCCAAGTTTGATGCCAGTGTCAGTGATAGATGCTCAGAGCGTGGAGAATGGTCACAGGTTAGTAGGAGAGCACCTGAAGAGTAGCACAAAGGAATTCCAGCCACTACAACCAGCAAGTCAAATTCCTCAGGGGCTCAACTCAAATATCTCTATGCTAATGCATATAGCATGGGAAATAAACAAAAGGAGTTAGAGATATATGCATGTCTGCAGGGCTATGACCTCACTGTCATTACAGTGACGTGGTGGAATGGATCCCATGACAGGAGTGTTGGAATGGAAGGACACAGGCTCTTTAGGAAGGTTAAGCAGGGGAAATGAGGAAGAGGCATCACCTTCTATGTCAATGAGCAGCTGGAGTGCATGGAGCTCTGCCTGGGGATAGCTGAGAGCTGACAGAAATGTTATGGGTCAGGGTTAAAGGGAAGGCAGGGACAGGTAACATTATAGTGTGAGTCTGCTACGGGTCACATGATCAGGAAGAAGAAGCAGATGAGGACTTCTATAAACAGACAGAAGCAGCCTCATATTCGCAAGCCTTGGTCCTCATAGGGAACTTAAACCACCCCAATATTTGTTGGAGGGACAGTACAACAGGGCATAGGCAGGATTTCCTGTAATGTGTTGATGATAACTCCCTTCTCCAAGTGATAGAGGAGCCAAAGAGGAGAGGTGCTATGCTGAACCTCATTCTCACCAACAAGGAGGGGCTGATGGGGGAATGTAAAGCTCAAGGGCAGCCTTGGCTGCAGTGTCAATGCAATGGTGCAGTTTAGGATCCTGAGGGCAGCAAGGAGAAAGCATTACCCATATCTTATACCTGCTCACTTGCCAGTACAGTATATTACATATACTTCTGGACAAACTCTGCAGTGAGATTTATATATCCTACAGGGACTTTCATATTCTTGGACCTTTTGTTTTGTTTTGTTTTGTTTTGTTTGTTTGTTTGTTTTTGTTTTTGTTTTTCAGGCAAAGTTGGCAAAAATATCTTCTTGGTCCTCAGACAGGACTGAAGTCAGTTTCATCACAGTGCATACTGGTATTTTCTTAGAAGTCAACAGGACTGCTCATATGCTAAAAACCTGAGTTTTGCCAGCTTAGAGACAACACATATAACAGAAAAGGAAAGGGTGTTTATTTAAATATTTCAGTATATTGAACTGATTGTTAGATTCGCAGTTTTGTGATTCAAGAAAGTAGCATGTAGGTATCTTTTCTGAATTGCAAGATGACTTCACTGGTGAGAGGGGTGAGATGGGTGGAAGCAAATGCTGTGCAGTATTGTGCACACAGACATGTTAGCATTTTTACATTCACACCTCATCAGGTGCACCAATTCAGGAGAGACATGTAAGCTGTCTGAGGTCACTGCCACACTTTCGTACTGACTATGTTGCTCCTGATGCTTGTACAGAAAAAAAAAAAAAAAAAAAAAAAAAAAGTGTTTCTGCCTGAATTAATTTAAATAACTATATGATTTTTTTCTGATTTTTTTTTTTTTTTTTTTAATGAATGTTTCATTATTCCATCATTAAGCACTGCGGGCTCAGTCCAGTCCTCAGTCAAACAGAGCAGATTCAGTTATAGTGGAACTACAAAAAAACCTACCCTTATGTGTTGGAGGTCACTGAAAGGATAAGCTGGCTACACAAAGCCTTCTTTCTTCTGAGCAGTTGTAGACAGTTTTGTCAAAGCAATGTACTTTATTTAGAAGAATTTAAGTTCTATATGTGGTGTAACTGCATAACAAAGACAATTTTTTTTTCTTGAACATATGTAACTAACTCATTTCCATGATAGTTATTAATTTTCAAAAACAACAGTGATTTATATATTAAAAGTTATCAAACAAGTATTAACTTTTGTGATTTAATGTGATTTAATAGTTTTAAAAATTTTCACTATTTTTTATTCAAAACATTTTTATTTTTTGTAGATTAAAATAAATCTCTTACAGATTTTTGTTTAGATTTTTTTAAGTATTTCTTTATGTAACATGATGAATTATTCATAAAACCTAGTGGAAGAGAACTAGGCAGTCATATGTATTAACACAGAATGAAAGATGAAGCTGATTAGCTTTATCACCTTTTCCAGAATGAATAAATACAATCTAAATAAATGAGAATATTTTCAGAATAATAAATAGCTTTTAGTTGTGTTTCTTTTAGTAACTATGACAAATGTCAAATTATTGTCCTGGTTTCAGCTAGGATAGAGCGATAGAGCTAATTTTCCTCCTGGTAGATGGTGCTGTGCTTTGGATTTAGGATGAGAATAATCACAGAACCAGAGAATCACAGAATGGGCAGGGTTGGAAGGAACCTCTGAAGATCATCTAGTCCAACTCCCCTGCCAAGCAGGATCATCTAGAGTACATTGCAGAGGATGGCATCCAGGTGGGTTTTGAATATCTCCAGAGAAGGAGACTCCACAAACTCTTTGGGCAAACCGTGCCAGTGCTCTGTCACCCTCACAGTAAAGAAGTGCCCCTTCATAACATTGATAACACACTGATCTTTTAGTTGTTGCTGAGCAGTTCTTACACTAGGTCAAGGACTTTTCAACTTCTCATGCTGCCCTGCCAGTGAGGAGGCTGGGGATGCAGAAGAAACTGTGAGGGGATAGAACCAGGACAGCTGAACCAAACTTGACAGAATGATGTTCCATACCATATGACATCATTCTGAACAATTATATGGGGTGGCTGACCTGGGGGGGGGGGGGCACTGGTGGAGGACACACTGGGCATTGTTCAGCAGGTGGTGAGCAATTGCATTGTGTATCACTTGCTTTGTATATTTATTATCATCATCATCATCATCAATATTAATATTAATAGTTATCTTCCTTTTCTGTTCTATTAAAATATCTTTATCTCAACCCACAAGCTTTTACTTTTCTGGAAACTTTGACTGAAAGAAAAGGCTACTCTATTTGTCCAAAGTAACATAAATGAGGGCTTTATCTTTTGAAATTTATAAATAATGGTGAATAGGAATGAGCTGCTAATATGAATACAGAATAGTGTTATCAGAGTGCACTCAGGCCAAAACTTCATGTAACGACATAGCTCCTGAATGACAACTATTGTTACTATTTATTGTAAGCTTTTTTTGGTCTTAGCCCGTGGTCAGGATCACATATCAACTGTACAGATAGTCTGAAGATTTTCCCTGCACTGACATTTGCATAAATATATTTTCTTCATTGAGATTAATCTGTTTCAACACAATGGTTTGGAATGAACTTGTAAGGAAAAGAACTCCCGTATCAATCAATCAAAACTAGCAACTGTTATTAAACACTAGTAAGTAATTATGTCTAAAACGTTCCTATCTTTCTAAAGTGGTTGCCTCATTCTCTGAAACTTTATGGAACAACATGATCACTCTGTGTGAAAATTAATATATTTCATTGCCCTGTACTAACCTGTTGGAAGATATAACCTTCTATATCACCATGTAGTTCATTGAGGAAAACCAGCTGATGTAATCTTTTTGGATGTCAGTAAAGCTTTTGACACAGTTTCCCATAGGATCCTACTGGACAAAATTTCCAGCATACAGCTGGACAAAAACAGCATACGATGAGTGAATAACTGGCTGACAGGTAAGACTAAAACGGTTGTGGTAAATGGGTCCGCATCAGGCTGGCAGCCAGTCACCACTGGGGTCCCCCAAAGCTCCTTTATAGGGCCAGTTCTCTTCAGTGTTTTTATAAATGATTTGGGTGTAGGACTAGAAGGTGTACTGAGTAAATTTGTTGATGATACTAGACTGGGAGGAGTTGTTACCTCTGATGAGGGTGGAAAGACCTTACAGAGAGATCTGGACAGACTGGACATCTGGGCAATCACCAACTGCATAAAGTTTAACAAGAGCAAGTGCCGGGTCCTGCACGTGGGATGGGGCAACCCTGACTATACATACAGACTGGGTGATGAGACACTGGAGAGCAGTCCCACAGAGAGGGATCTGGGGGTTGTGCTTGACAGCAAGTTGAATATGAACCAGCAGTGTGCCCTGGCAGCCAGGAGGGCCAACCATATCCTGGGATGCATCAAGCACGGAATTGCTAGTCTGTTGAGGGAAGTGATTGTCCCGCTCTACTCTGCGCTGGTGCGGCTTCACCTCGAGTACCGTGTGCAGTTCTAGGCACCACAGTACAGAAAGGATGTGAAACTGTTGTAGAGTGTCCAGAGAAGGGCTACAAAGATGGTGAAGGGCCTAGAGGGGAAGATATATGAGGAGCAGCTGAGGTCATTTGGCCTGTTCAGCCTGGAAAGAGAAGGCTGAGGGGAGACCTCATCATGGTCTACAGCTGCTTCACGAAGGGGAGTGGAGGGACAGGTGATGATCTATTCTCTCTAAATGACCAGTGATAGAACCCAAGGGAATGGTGTCAAGCTGTAACAGGGGAGGTTCAGGCTGGACATCAGGAAGAGGTTCTTCACTGAGAGGGTTGTCACGCACTGGAACAGGCTCCCCAGGGACGTAGTCATGGCACCAAGCCTGTTGGAGTTTAAGAAGCATTTGGACTGTGCATTTAGTCACATGATCTGAATTTTTGTGTAGACCCGTGTGGTGCCAGGAGCTGAACTCAATGATCCTTATGGGTCCCTTCCAACTTGGGATATTCTGTGATTCTATGATTCTATAACCTCTTTTAAAGCATATCAAAGCTAGTTAAGGTCTGATTTAATGTAGTTATTGTTACCCAGGGAAAGAGCTTGTGGGGAACACATAATATAGGGCATGGAGGAGTCATTACTTCTGTCTTATTTGGAAGGAACAATATAGACAATACTGAAGTGTTAAATATGATGAATTTCATACCACTTTCAATCTTCGTATATGGAATAATTACAGCACAGAAAAATGCAAGCAATCTTTCTTAAACAAATGTATGGGTAATCATGTAATTGAAAACTATACACAATGCATAGTACAGAGCTGAGGTTATATTAGAATTTCATATTTTTTATGCAATCTATTCTGCAACCTGATAAATTTTATTTTTATATAGAAGTCTCTGTGTGGATTTTTTTTTCTCTAACACATTTGTAAGAAGACTGTGAAATAGCATCTTATTTTATTTTTTAATCCTCCCCAATTCATGAAACACAAAACTCTTTAGAGATTTTTGCTGCAATTTCTTTCTGTCCTTCCTGTTTTTAATATGACACAAAGTTGTCATTTAGTTCTTTTATTTTTTTTTTCTTGAAAAACAAACAACCTAACAAACAAACACCTTTTCCTGTCTATATAGCAGCAGATACACATTTGCTGAGGTATGAAATTCTATTGACTTTTTTAGTGCAGCTGGAACCATTAAGAAAATGCTGTGAAGGAAAACAAATCTGATTATGTTACTTGTTCTTTAGGTAATGTTTCTGCTGTACAGAGCTAACTGTTTCAATACAAGGGTTTTTTTTGTTGCTGTTTTTGTTGTTAATGGTATCAAAATAATGGCCACTGTAATCTTGTGTCTTCTGCTATTCAGTGATAATGTAGGAGTTACAACAAAACCAAACAAATCAAATTCCAGAAAAATTAAGTGAAATTCTAAGCTTTCATTGACTACCACACTAAAAATTATCTAGAATAGTAGGAATCTAAGTCTTATTAACTAGGAGAGATGGGAGACATCTAATTTTTGGCTGATGACTGCTTTGGAATAATTGAATGAAGTTATTTGTAGGAGTTGCATACAATGTATAAAGGATTAAATTCTGGAAGGGGAAATTAAAAAAAAATACTTGAAGAAGTTCTAAAATTTTTAAAATCTATACCAAATAAGTAAATAAAATACAGTTTATTGATGCAAATTCTTACCCCAAAATGTATTTCTTTTTCTTAAAAATTTGTATCATTATATCCAACATAAGTTTGTGATAATGTTTACAAGTTCATAAAACAATACTTGAATCCAAGTTTCCTCACAAAACAGGAAAAGAGTACATTCTTATTAATCAGTGAGATCACAGCTTCTTCTGTTTCTTGTCTCTCTTTTAATCCTCCCTTATGCTTTAAACCTAAAGTTTTCCAGAAGATGTACATGTAACAGATGTTAAAATCACTTACTATTAATTTATTTTTCTTTTAATGTCATGAATAAACTCTGAGTCCCTTGACTGTTTACTACAATTGTTTACTGTCTGTTTACTGCAGTAAATTGTTTACTACAACTGTTCACTATCTGTCCCTGAGGACAAGATTTGAGCATTTAATAAAAAGCCTGTACCAAGACACTTGTGAAGTCTTTCGAGATCTTGCATATATTTTGAAAATTTTGGACTCCTGCAAGCAAGGGTAATGGCTAGTGTGCCTGCTTACCTGCCTGTCCTGGGATTTTTGAATTTGTCAGATTATCTCCAGCTAAGGCAAAGCAATCTACTACAAATCCAAAATTTTCTATCCCTTGGCAGGTAATTCTTGCAGGGAAGTCAGAATCTTTACTATCAGATTAATAATCAATAATCTGAAAAACAATAAATGGAATGGGTATTATTATTATTATTTATTCTGGGAAATGACAGAAGATTAATACGTCCTCAGTCCTACACTTGTACAACCTCATACAGAAGAGACATAACTCTGTGAAAGAAATATAACCTTTCTTAGAGATATACAAATAATCTTCACTTAGCATACTGTTTCATACATTTGCATAAACTAAAGCAGAAACTCTCCTATTTTAAAGATGTATTGTATTTTAAAATGGAAGCTAATCACATGTGTAGAAGAGTTGCCTGCAATGTTTTCTTCAGGTTTGCAAATATTTACATCAAGAAGAAATGTGGCTGACAATCAGTTATAAAAGCACTATGTTCTACTTTGTGATTTGTTTTTGTTACTAAAATAAGTATACAAAAAAATTACCTTACCTCAATTATTGTTTCATTAACCAGATAAATTTTCTAAAGAAAAAGTTGTCCAGAACAGTAGAAGAAACTATTGTTAATATATATTTTCTGCTTTTCTGTCTCATTTCTGAAAATGAGAATTCCAAAATATGTTTGTCTTCTTTTACCTTTTGAACTCAGAAAATAAAATTACCTAGTTATGCATGTGGACAATTAGTGCAAACACATTTTTTACATGTAAAATTGTCAGATTTTAATTTCATTTTAGCACCATTATGAGAAGGGGGTTCCAGAGAATAAACCTGTATTTTTTCTGGATGTCTATTAACTATGAAGAGCATTTTCATGTATATTTACGTATATATTTTTGCACATATATACGCCCAAACATAAACGCAAACACACATTGGCAGTATCTAGTAAGTAAGAATTAAAGGACATTTAATTGTGTGTATATATTTCTCTCCAATTAAATTCAACAGGCTTTTTAAAATACAGATACATAAGGAGATGATTGCTTTTCTCTGATATCTCTTCTAGTGTAGGTGATCCACAGACAGGTTCTAAGACAATAGTCTTTTTCGTCAATAATCTTTTCAATAGTCTGTCAATAATCTTTTTCTTCCACCTTTATTTGAAATGCGTACATGCCTCGTTTGATCTTTCTTCAGCTGCCAAATGAGAGCTTCTTGGTACATCTACAAAGGTAGCTAGAGAGTCTTGGACATAGTTGTGAGCCAGGGATTTAACACTTGTACACTAAGTGAGAATCAAGATAAAGCTAACCCATCAGTCTTGGGATAAATGCAGAAAATATAATTCTGCTTTCCTATTGCTCTCCTGAGACAGTAATGAACTGTTGACTTGAGCTGATTGTAAAACTATAATAGGTCTCCTGGGATAGGAAACCAAGAGCTTTAGAGATCTATTGAAAGGTCTGCATAAATACGAAATATCACATATCACAGAAAGAATGACTATTAAATCCTGTATTAATCGAGTCTGAGCTGGAACTTTCCAGAAGATTGAACATGTTCTGTGTGAAACTGGGAGGTCATGTTATAATGTGCTGTGTGATTTATGAAAAAATTACATGGTGTCAAAAGGTCTACCATGTGACAGATGGAACAATTACATATAAAATGGAAAAAACAAAAACAAAACAAAAAAAAAACAACTAGGCTTCAGCTGAAACAGCAGTTGATGATTTTTTGCTGTCATTAGAATCTTCAGAATGGATGGCTAAAATGCAAGCACTGGTAAACTGCATACATACCAGACCTGACTGCATTACATATATACGATATATATTGTCTTATTGGAAGTAGATTTAACACGAATTACAAATACGTCTAAGAAAACCTGCAACTTCAGAATGAGATTTTTGACCATATTCAATCATATCATATCATATCATATCATATCATATCATATCATATCATATCATATCATATCATATCATATCATATCATATCATATCATATCAATCATATCATATCATATCATATCATATCATATCATATCATATCATATCATATCATATCTTTGTTTCTCACACAACTTAATTGAAGATACAGGTTTTGTGTGTACAGGAGTTTCATCTCCTGCTTCTCACATTCAACTGATTAGCACTCTCTTTACTAATCCTTTACTTTAATCAACAAAATAAAAATGTTTTTTACTGTAATTTCAATTGGTTTATTTCAATTTTCAGTTAGCATATATAACAACAGTGGTTCTAGATTATTTCTATAGAAAATTTTTATGCTGGCTGTATCAAGAAGACACAAGCAAACCAGTGAACAGAACATAAACCAAACCTATGTATACTAACATGTCTTAAGTACTTTAACAAGCATTAAGCACATTCTTTCTTATTTACAATTATGGATTGAGATTTACTTGGAACCTTGAATTTTGAGGGCTATAAGGGCTAGAAGAGTAAAAGGAAGTCATAAAATTATTAACTTAGCTAAATATAAAGTCCACTTCCCACCACCCCAAGTAATATGATTAGACAGCTTGTAAGACCAAAGGACACTACATTTTTTGTTCAACGTTATTAACTTTATGGATAAAAGAAAAATAAATAATACCTATGTTAATAAAACTTAATTCCTAAAAATTCTTAAAAATTTAATACTGGAATACCTGAAGATATTTAGCAATAAAATGTAAGTTTTTCTAAAATAAATAATTTTAAATGAGTCTTTTATATCCGTACAAAAGGCCTGAGCTTATCCTGAGTTCATTCAAATCAGCAAAACATACCCTTTGCCTTTACACAGGGAAGGCACAGTGTCAAATGACCAACCATTATACAGAATTGTAAAACAGAATTTAAATAACTTTATTTACATTTAATATTATAAATACAGAGTTTGAAGGTTTTTAATATCGCATCATGGCATCAATGTATCTGTGACATATTCACACTTCATACACAAACTCAAAGTCAAGTATATTGTTCCTTTTCAGTCCATCTTGAAAACACAGTTCCTAATAAAGACAAATCAAAAAACATATGGTTAAAGTGGTGGCATAACATTATGTATTGAGTAACCATATTTCATTTCTAAACTAACGTACAAATTGTGCTTGTTCATAATTCAGTCTGTTATTTAACCTTTTACATTACAGAAGGTTACTTGCTACAGGAGTAAGCACAACATAATGAGACATGGGTTGCAAACATAGCTTAATGTCATTTTTTAAAGTCAGAAAACAGATATATTGCCCAAGGAGAGGCGCAGGGAAAACTATCATGCTTATTTTATCTTCGTCCCATAAATGCAGACATGTGGACATGGCAGGGGGGTGCTATATGCTTATATGCGTGTATACACCTCAAAGGTTTGTTGTGAAAGAACATTAAATAAAAATTAAAATTTATTCTTTACCAAATTTTTAAATGAATAAATGCAAGTTCTTTTCCATGGTAAGTAACTATTTTCAGTTATTTTCTCATTTAATTTAAGAGTATGGTATTAGGTATAATATAAACCAGGACTACTATTTGACAAATTTCATGTCTGGGATTAACTCAACTCTGTGTTTTTCCTGTGTTTTCAGTTTGCTTTTTTGAATATCTTTTTTGTTCATTTGGGAAGAAAAATTAAAATTTAAGGAGTTCTATATGGTTTGTCTTAGTCCATTCAAGTTGTGTAAGACTCAATGCCAATTTTACTTGAATTGCGTCTGTTTAAAATTCAGGTTGTGGCTAATTGTTAATGAATCTTCATGAGCATGAATAACATGTGGCCATTGAAGACAGTGACTGAAGCCATTATTTCTTCAAAGTGACAGAAATCAATTGCATTTCTTATGTAGAAACCATACTTAGTGATTTTTTTAATATATATTTTTTTGGTTTATATTATTCTTTTTTAATAGCACATTAATTTTGTGTTTTTTTTGCAGCAATCACTTTTAACTGAAGTAACTGCATTGTCACAGAATATAATACATTTTTTCAAATATTTTCAATTTGTTCTTCTTGACATTTTATGTTTATGTGCAGTTTGCATCCTTTTTGTTTTTCAATTTCAAATGTAACAGATTTTGACATTTTTGTTACATTTTTCTTTTTTTTTTTAACTAGCATTTTTCTAATTATTTTTATTTTTGAGAACCTGCTGTTTTTGAATTCTCTTTTTTTCCCTTTATTCTCCTCCTCAATATGAACCCAGGAGCCAACACAAAGAAAAGCGCAGATGATATAACCAGTAATGATCGTGGTGAAGATGAAGGTATTTTTTGTTTTTTTTCAAAACTCAACCCTGATGCATGAACATAAACTTTTTTTTTATTATTTTTTATTTTAATAATATTAATTATTATTGTTATTGTTATTACTGTTATTTCAACATGATTTTTAGTCACTTACTTGCAGAAGCACACTTCAGTGTTCTTCTTTATTTTCTTCTTTAAAAATTACTTTGTTTTTCTTTTTAAAATCCAATTTAACATATGATTGTAATTCCCCTGTAAAATAAGTGTAAAGGTTATTCCTAGATGTGTGTGAAGTGAGTAATAAATATTATTTAAAAATATGTGCTGTCATTGTCCCCCTCCACCATTCTTTCTTAGGTGAGAAAATGGAATTTGAAAACATGCATGTGTTCTTTTCTCTCTTACACATTTTGTAAATTCATGTGCTTGAAAATCATGAAAAGATCTCACATGTATCCTTTCTTTCATTTCCATCATTTCTCCCGTGCACATACTGTACATTGGATGCTGTTGCATCATGGTTCATCTTTGATATTTTATTTTATTTTATTTTATTTTATTTTATTTTATTTTATTTTAATTCTCACAGGATGTGATTTACTTATTTGTAGGACATAAAAGTAAAAGAAGCTTCCCCCCCCCCCCTACTATCTATCAACTATGAGTTGATATCATATGATGATATCATATCAACTATGAATCAACTATGAGCAGATTCCCACTGAAATCAACTATAATCTTTGACGTCTTTCAGTCTTGGATTGGATTCCCTGAAAGGAAATGTTAGAGTTCATAATGAAGTACCCTCCAAAAAAGTTTTACAAGGAAATACTTTTTTCTTGCCTTGGCACAGCAAAGGCAGGATACACTAAAATAGAAAGAAGTCAAGAAATCTTCCTCTATTCTCACCCTTCCTTTTCATTAAAGTTACACTGTCATTTTATTTCACTCTTTGTACTTACCCAATTAAGAAAAAATATTTTCAAATTAAATGAGCAGATAGCAGCCTTGGGAAGTTTATTGTTCTGGATTCGGAGTAATCCTTCTATTATTCCTCTCCTGCTTGGCCATTCCAAAGTGCCTTTATATTTTTCTTCAATTTGACATCAGTTCAAATACATTTGGAACGTTTACCCTCTTGGTTCCCCTTAGAACCACACATATTGTGTTGAGGTTATTTTTTAATCTCCTTTTTTTCTTGGCAGTTCAGCTCAATTCTAGCTATTCTATCTATATATAAAATACCATAATAAAAATCTCTGGTCTTCAATTCACACCTGTTACCCTCTACTGTACAATCTTCATTGCTGAATTACATTCTTTCTTATAATATAAAAATGCTCTGCAGAACAGAGCAAAGTTACTCCATTATTCTCTGACTTTCTTCCTATTTCTTTTCAATATATGCTTTTTTATAAATGACAGTATCATTATTTGCTATAACAATTTCTGCAGCTAATTTTTAAGATAAAGATAAATAGCAAGTGAAAATAAAGTGAAAATGAAAATAAGTGAAATAAGTGAAAATAAAATTGAATAAAATAGAAGGCTTTCAAAGCTACATTCCTTACATCTGTGTGTTTAGCTCAGCTTTTTCTTCCTCCACTTCGTTTTTTCACTGCTCAACCTATACCTATCCTACCCAGAAGGGAATTGAGTTTTTGTTTGTTTGTTTGTTTAATCCTGACTGAATGACCAGAGACACTGATTTCCCTAACGTGTTGTACTATATGACTGAAAGAAGTGCCACTACTCCACATGCAGATATGCTAAATTATTTGTAAAGGTGTACAGTTAATTCTAACAGTTGCTTGATGAAATGCCTTCTGTTTTTTAAGGGACCTTAGACCCTGTTTCCACAGTTTCTGTAGAGCACAAGTTCTTAATTTAGTTAGTCTGATCTCTGGAATCAGGAGCCTACATTTTTTATTATTAGAGGAAGAGATATGAATATAGTCCTAAATACACTCCAAATCATTGGTTAGTGCATCTTTATGACTCACTCTGAAGTATAAAAATATTGCTATCAATTTCATTTAACTTATTTTAGAGAGATCCATCGGTTTATCTGTATCACAGTAATAAATAGGTTTTCTGAGTGTACAAAAGATTAGCTATATAATTCAGGGTCATAAATTTAATAATTTTCTTTAATGCTTAGCTGCTACAATGTGGTAAACCACGACATAGAAGACAGTGATTGATTTACATACAACAAAAAAAATAAATCTGGGCTATAAACTCAGTTAAATTCTCTGTGTTTTTTAACTCCTGGGCTATTTAAAAAGAATGAATAGTTTGCCATGTTTACTTTCATTAGAAAAATTTGATTTTTTGATATTATCTGATACTGAACTATTGGAAATATAATTTCAACAAATGTATCTCAGTGAGGAATAGGAAAGTATGGATCATTTTTGTAATTTTGTCATTATTTATGTATCAGTATTTCTAAATTGGAACATATTTGACTTGGAATACTTTAAAAAATTACAAGATTATTCCGCCTTTTTTTTTTTTTTTCTGTTTAAGCGTTTAAGCATTTACATTTGAATTAATTTCTTGTAATATTAAAGACTTCTAAGGGCATTCTGAAAATATTTAATAGAAAATAGTATTTGAAGTAACAAAGAGAAATATTCAAAATATAAACATTAGGCTTATAGGAACTGTGTAAGGTAGCTGTTTTAAGTGGTGATAGTGACATGGAAAACATGAGAAACAGCTAAGAATAGTTTTAGCAGTTTTATAAATTGCTAATGCTGTATTTCATTATTTTTTATTACTTTATTATGTTTTCCTTACTTGAATTTTTTCAGACATTCATGATCAGAACAGCAAGAAACCAGTTATGGTCTATATCCATGGTGGATCTTACATGGAGGGTACTGGCAACATGATTGATGGGAGCATTCTTGCAAGTTATGGAAATGTCATTGTTGTCACCCTCAATTACAGGCTGGGGGTTTTAGGTAAGTGGCACTTTTCTTCATCACCATATATATATATTGAAGTACTTAGATGGTATTTCCATTAAATAGCCAGTCAGATAGAGATATTTGATTGTTTATTAGATCTACTGATCAATCATAAATCCTCGAACCATTATTTATTTATTTATTTATTTATTTATTTATTTAAACAGAACATTCTTGCTAGTGGATAGTTTGACTGCATTATATTCATTCTGAATTTTGTTTAGTATTTTCTGGGAACCAAGCTACGTCAGACCAAGCTGTCTTCTTGGCTGTTTTCACCTTAAACAAAAATTACTGGACTTTTGTAATGAAGTTAGTGCTGGTTTCTCTTCAATTTATCATATCATATATGCTCTTTGTTCAGTATTCAACAACTTTTAGGAAAATGTATCTATTTATCGTTGAGATATCCTCTATTCCTCATAAAAAGGAGAAAATTAATCAAGAATGAATATTTATCTGTTTCAAAACGGTTGCTAATACTAGGAAGAAGGATGTTACTATTTATCTGTATTTGTAATTTTTGTAGGCATACTTGTTTGTTTTAGGGCAGCTAATACAGAAAAAAAAAAAAAAAAGAGGCTTTATACACTGATGACATTTGTGTTACAGGTAAAATGGAGTCAAGGGGTTTCAAGGCGTGATGTAGAATTATCTTCCTAAATAGAAGGAACATTATAAACATGAATTATACTGTTAAAATGAATTAACACTTCTGTCTTTCAAACATTTAATTAATACTTCTCCGTTCAAACTGTCTTTTTCCTTTTTTCAGCATTATCAGGAATAACAGAATATCCTTAGATACATGATGTACTGGGTGTGGCTGGGATGGAGTTAACTTTCCCTGCAGCAGCCCATACAGTGCTGTGCTCTGCACTTTTAGCTAGAACAACATTGGTATCAATGTGGTATACCACATGACAGGAGATGAAAAATCTTGTCTGCTTTCTTCATGATTCCATCTCCTGGATAAACAACAATATAAAAGCAGGTTTCTCCAAATGAAGCTTTATTTAATGAGGCTTCATTTCTTTATTTCTTTTCCATAGAAAACTAAGCTAAAATTTTGCTCATCATAGCAGACTTTAGATCTATTTTTTTGTTGCTTGTATGCTTATATTTCCAGCATTTTAGGAAGCAATTTATTTGTGCATTTTTGATTTACAAAGATTTTAAATCTATTCTTGATAGCAAAGCTGATCTATGTTCTTGTTATATACTATTTTGGAACAGAAGAATCTTCTTTTGCTGAGTTATTAAGCAATGTTCTATCTCATCACAGCACTGAGATTATTTTTGTTCCTGAATTTGACTCTTGTTCAAATACAAAAGAACTTTTTTTTTTTTTCAAAGTTAGAAAGCAAGGAAGATAAAAGTATATTTTGTTGTGCTTATACCTGCAGTCATGGTACTCAGAAACACACCCAAAAGAAGGAAAAAAAAAAAAAAGGAGGGAAAAAAAAAAAAGACAATTAACAGGTTTTTTATGTACATGTATATAAGCTTCAACAAAACATTTGTTGTTGTTTTTGTTTGTTTGTTTGTTTGATTGATAAATAAAAGTGTATGCCCAAGGATCTTGGTGATAGCTATCTATCACCAAAAAAGTTTATTGAAACACTCTATTTAAAGTTTATCTTTTCTTTTTTTTTTAAACTAAAATTATTGAAGGATACGGATGTTGCTCAAGATGTTTGATTGTCCAGGTTTTACATACCCATCTAAAGGAAATAGAAGTTTGCAATATTTTCTTTTATGAATTGCTATTTTATAAGGAAATATATATATATATATAAAGTAAAAACAACAAGAAAATATGCTTCCATATGCATATGGAAGACAAGCATGTTTATTCATAAAGAAAAAAGAAGAAAAGAAAAGAAAAGAAAAGAAAAGAAAAGAAAAGAAAAGAAAAGAAAAGAAAAGAAAAGAAAAGAAAAGAAAAGAAAAGAAAAGAAAAGAAAAGAAAAGAAAAGAAAAGAAAAGAAAAGAAAAGAAAAGAAAAGAAAAGAAAAGAAAAGAAAAGAAAAGAAAAGAAAAGAA
The DNA here is from genome assembly GCF_964034855.1 of Anser brachyrhynchus. NCBI lineage: Eukaryota > Metazoa > Chordata > Aves > Anseriformes > Anatidae > Anser > Anser brachyrhynchus. The sequence goes on from NC_137694.1 coordinate 136,556,660, forward strand.
AAGAAAAGAAAAGAAAAGAAAAGAAAAGAAAAGAAAAGAAAGAAAAGAAAAGAAAAGAAAAGAAAAGAAAAGAAAAGAAAAGAAAAGAAAAGAAAAGAAAAGAAAAGAAAAGAAAAGAAAAGAAAAGAAAAGAAAAGAAAAGAAAAGAAAAGAAAAGAAAAGAAAAGAAAAGAAAAGAAAAGAAAAGAAAAGAAAGTTGTATAATTATTGCCAAATATCATTTTGAGATTGGCAGTATTTGTATCCTGTTCTTCTAGCACAGGTTTATCTTCTTTAGGAGGGAATTCTCACTCAGAGAGTGGTGAGGCACTGGAACAGGTCCCCAGAGATGTTGTAGATGCCTCATCCCTGAAGGTGTTCAAGGCCAGGTTAGATGAGACCTTGAGCAACCTGATGCCAGGGTGGCATCCCTGCCTGTGCCACAGGGGTTGGAACTACATCGTATTTAAGGTCTCTTCCAACCCGAACCATTCTATGATTCTATGACTCTATGACTCTGTGATTCTTTATGAAATATATGTTTTTTTATGTAAGTTTGTTTCAAACCTTTTTCATTTGTGAGTTTGTACATAGAAGTACACATACAAACATGACAAAAATGACAGGACTTGTTAATTCTATTGCTATTATGACATCCTGTGACAGGGGAATACACACTGCATTGGTCAGACATCATAATGAGTTACTGAAGCCCCTATATATGTATTTTTCCTTTGGAAAAATTGCACCTGAATGTACCCAGCTATTATTATTATTATCATAAATGTTAGTTCTATAATTTAGGTATATTTAGTAGTTTTCCTTTCAGTCTATATTGTGTCATTAACAACAGCAGATAGAAAATCTGTGTAGATGATCACCGTACAATATTAGCCAGACAAATTTCAGCTTGAGGTCCTGGGAATTTATCTGTAACAGAAAACCAGAGAACAAATTGTTAATAGTGTTTGCACATGTTTAAGAAACCGGTATTTTGAAAATGCATCTTCATAGATGAGGGGAAATTTAAATTATTAGGGACCAATTGCTTTACCTGACTGTTCTTCACTGGCACAAGGTTTTTGGCCTCCAGAAATACATATATAGTTATGATTTTTTTGTCAACATAATAGAATATAAATTATATTTGCTTCTTTTACTACAGGGTATAATATAATCATTAATTATATATAATTAAATATATGACACATATATATTATATATACATTTATTATAATTATTGATTAATTATAATTAATAATTAATCTGTGATCATCTTATAAGTTATTGAAAGTCTTTGAAAAGATCTGTGTTTAATAACAGATGGCACTCCATTATTCAAGTTTTAAAACTAAATATTATCAGGCACCACAATGACAAGATTTCCCCATCTTTGTGGAGATAATACTTTATAGATTGAAGTCTGGTTGTCTATTGGCTATAACTGAGATACTGAAACTTCTAGTCTTAAGTTATAACCAGAAAGCAGGCATCCCAGGCAGAAAAGGAAGACTTTAATTGCAGTAGCTGAGACATGGTGATTTATAAATAATTATAACTGGCTGAGAGAGACAAATATCTTCATTTCTATCTTTTCTTATTGCATCTGACTAAAGCATAAGCCTTTGGAACTGTGCTTTGAGTAATATTTATTTGTATCTCCAAAATACATAAGAAATGCTGTTCTCTCTTTTGGAGGACTGCAGAGCTGCTCTGTGAAAAAGTACCACAAATTTTTCTCTGTGTTCAAGTAGCGCTATGGCAAAATAACAGACAACTGGACACAGGACTTTCCAACTTCTTTATTATTCCTTTTTGGATTCCTTTGAATAAAAGTACTGCTGGTATTCTTACTGGGATTTCTAGACCCCTAAGCATGTATACAGTCATAATATGGGTTGCAGATATTGTTTAGAAAGACATATTTTCCCTTTGAGTATATATCTCCTGGATAGGATCCTTTGGGACAATAAAATAGAAGAGGTTTAGCTTTTCCTTTTTACACAGTATATGGGCACTATGCACAATGGAGTGCTGCTGTGCCACGTTTAAGTCCTTGTACAACACTTTAGGGTTTGGGGGGATCCTGACCCTGCCCAACTCAGCATCTCTCATTCCCCCTAATGCATCACCACAGTGCTGAGAGAAGACACTCTTAAAGTTAAAGGAAATTGCAAATTTTGAAATTGCAAGGCAGTGCTCCTATATTGTGATAAATTCTGCATTGTACCACACAGAAATACTAAAACCTGCTGCCCCTCCAGCCCAGAACTCATGCTTTGAGCAATGTGTAGGATGGTGTTTTTTATATAATATATTTAAGTTAAAAAAAAAAAATAGTTGAGTTTTCAAAAATCCCAAACTACTTAAAGAATTATTTAACTGGAAAAAAAAAAAAAAAGTAGAAATACACAAGAATGAGATGATTGGGCAAAAGAAGACGGATGGTTAGAACAACCTGACTCACTCGGTCTGGAAATTGCTTAATTCTTTATTGTTCAAATTCTTAGTCTTAATGGGTATGCTCTATATATTTACAACCTAGCTACCAATATTGTGGTAGCATCTTTTTCAAAGTTAAGTAACAGACAAAAACACAGAAGGGGAACATCTTGTTCCCCTAGCAAAACTATTGTTTTGCTGTGGCATGACCTGAATTGTCTGTCTCTTGGGGACACTTGAATATGCTGAGCCCCAGTTTAACTTGTGTAACAGTAGAAACAAAATCTGGAAAAATAGGAGTGAGAATTCTGGAAAGAAAGCCACAAATCTAGCCTCCCTTCTTCCCCCACCTCCACATCCCCCAAACCAACCAATCAACCAACAAAAACAAAAAATCACAAGACAAAACCAAAACCAAAGCCAACCATCCAACCAAACAACAGTAAAATGCAAAGCCCCAACGTCCCAGAATTATTTTTTGCATTTAAATTCAGATGCAGTGTTATAAACATGGAAGAAATAATCTTCAGCAATCTTCAGAAAAAAATAACATATTCAAATATGAACTTGGTGTTCTTGCGTGAGCTATTACAGCCAAAACCTGAGATGAATTCTAGAAATATGAATCATATTTTGTAAGCCAGAATTAAATGAAACATCTAATGTAGTAAATGAGACACACTCAGAGTTCAAAATTATAAAATTTATTTAGCATTATGGACACCATTTAGAATTTAACATTTTCTTCCTCTTAGAATTCCAAATCACACTGATAAGAATAGACTTTCTCTTATCTCTCCTTCTTTTATGGCAATAAACATACATTTTAAGTACTCTGTCTTGAAAGACTGGGCTACCTTTTAACAGAAATTATATCCACATGTAATTAGAGTTCTCTATAAATATTAGGCAATGTAATATAAATGAGAATTTATTTTACAATGAGTCTCTCTACTTATGCAAGTTATAGAGAACTTTAGCTTTCTTTACTTCACTAAGTGTTTGGTTTGCAGGTTAGAACATTAATACACTGAAACAGTGTACGTTGTAAATGAACTGCTTAGGTTTTGACTGACCAGAAGCACATCTGTGAACTGCAAAGTGTGATGTAAGATGTTACGTAGGTTACAGATTCTTTAAAAAGTCACTCTAGTTTAAGTAAGCAGAATATGGGATAATTTAACTTACTGAAACAGAGAGGTTAATGAGTCAGTGACTACTCGGGTAAACCTTGAATAAAACACCAGTTTCCTCCTAGCAGTTTAGAAGTTTTTCCAGGTAACATGAATGAAGTAAGCAGTTATAAACTGTTAATATGTCTAACCTTCAAGGTAACATTTTAATTAGTAACTTTACATATTGTTAGTTTGTGAAAAATACATGTTGGAAGGTGTACAGAGGTAATCATAGGAAGTAAGTAGTATATGACCTCAATTTTCACCTAGAACAGAACTGACTTCTTTCATATTCACAGTGTTTGTACAGTATTATACAATACATCAAGATTTATCTTCACCAGTGTAGTTGTTGAGCAAAGTGACTCCTTTATGTTTGTATTTTTGTTTAGTTTTGGTTTTGTTTGCTCTTTTTTTTTTTTTTTTTTTTTTTTAATTCAGACATGCAGATCTGTTCTTTTTGTGCCTCCAGGCCACCCTTCTTTATCTCCAGCGTGTTCCCAGTAGTACAAGAAACTTAAAGGTGATCTGCTGGTAGGAAGCACCAGAGGTACATTAGTACTCATGGGAATGACCCTGGAGCTGACGCATGCTAAGTAAATCAGAGTTCAGTGCTTACACAAGAAAGGAGTTTTGTTTAAACTCAATTTAACTTATAATGATTGTTTACATTGTTGATGCCAATGTACACATCACTACATTGTGTCACCTACATCTTTCAGCTTCATGCACATTATTCCCTGGTTATTTTGGTCTCTGGCCTCTCTTGTTAGTTGTCCAAAAACTGTGTCAGCTAATGTGTTACCACAGTGATTTTCTGCTTTAGTAAAACTCTAGTTCCCATCAACGATGGATAAATATTATTTCTGTTGGTACCAACACATTTTTTGTGTACATCAGAATTATAATCTTTGATATTTATTTATTTATTTGTTGATTTAAAATCTTATTTTTTTCTGCTATTTAAAATCTATTGTTAGGTCACAAAATTGGATTTGCACAAATGCAGCTGAGAAATCACATCCATATCCCATTGTTTTTAGACTGTCATGCCACCACATCTTCTGCTTCAAACATGAGAAGCGACAAGTATATAAGTTACAGTATCAACAGAAGTTATATGTACATTAATTGAGTTTCTAACATTCGATATACTCCTTTCATAGAGAGACTGCACGGTAGCACTACGGTTATGTCTTATAATCATAACAGCTCTTAATAGCTTGTTCTGCTCTCATGTGAATTACTTCTTTAGCACCTGAAATCATCTGACAATGTAAAACTCTTGACAAGATTAGGTAACTAATTCAGTAGTCAGGGGCACATTCTTAGAAATGTGACTGTTAAAACTAGAGTTTAGCAATTTTGAATGAAAGTTCCTGTTACCCAAGTGCAATGTGGTCTACCTCTTCCAGGCTTGATGGATTAACCCAGCTGATTGAACTAGTCAAGTATGCTCTCATAAAATATTTTTTTAAATCGTAAACTATATTGCCAAATGAAGCAAAAAAGTAAAAGTTGCTGTTAAAAAAAAAAAAAAGGTTTAAAAAGATGAATTTCAGGTAATTCTCTGAGTAGCAGTCATCATTTGAGCATTTCTAGCAACATCAAGGTAAGTGCTGCTCTATCTAGATTAATATAAACACATTTATGATTTGAAAAGTGACTATGAAAATGTTTTTTTTCTTAGTGTATATCTATTTAGTTATTATTATATATAATAAATATATATAAAAATGATATATATATACATATATATATTTCCCCACAGATTTTTTTCCCCTGCAGGTACCTTTTTTATAGACTGGAACTATATTTAAATGTTCCAGTTTAATAGTGTTATAAAGATTCTGGCTGACCAAAAGAAAAACAGGGGAAAACCTTCATTTTATATGAAGTCTTCCACTGTTTGCAGGGTTTTGCAATGTTTATACATAAACTAAAAGAAAAAATTTAAAGTGTTACTCAGTCTCACCACCCACTGTAACAAGTCAGTATGCTTTTCTGAGGAGGCAGGGGAGCAGTGTGCAAAGGGTCATAGAGTTAAAGTTGAATGCTTTCACCAACCAGTGAGATGTACTCTTGGAAGGATAACACAAAAGAAACACATTTTTGCTTTAATTATTTCAGACCTTCTTGTCATTCCTTGTAATCACAAATTGATGGACACAGAAAAACTGAAATATTTTAACTGCTTACAGTAACGTATCAAGCCAGTATATATCACAGTATACAGAGAGAGAGAGAGAGAAAAAAAAAAAAAAAAAAAAAAGCTCCATGTGTGTTTTTGGAGCTTCTGTTTCAGAACTGACAATGAAGTTTTTCCTTGAATAGTTCCTAAAGCGTATACAAGGAATCTGAGGGTATTAAATGAATAAAGCTTAGGTGATGGATGTTAAGTGAGTTCTTCAGTAGACATCTTCAGGTAAAGGTTAGCAGTTGACAAAAGTCATTAGTTTTCATCTTTTCATTTCTGCCTTCTAAATGTTTTCCATTTAGGGAATTAAAAAAAATGTGTTCTTTTGACATTCGTTAGTCCCAGGTCTCCTATGGTAACACTGGTTCACTTAGAGCTTAGATTGATTAGAAAAATATAATGATGCAAGACGTAATAAAATTACAGTAGGAAAAGTGGGAGGACTTATAATAACAACAACAAAAAAAATGGTTTCAGAGTTTTCTATTTTTATTTGTTTCTTGTTTCACAAGCCATCTGTGGATTGTATTATATATTTGCCTAAAACTAAGTACCCCCTTTGGGATCTGGGAAAGGGTAAAATAAACACATATAGCCTTTATCAAAACTTAAGAGAAGAGACTAAAACCAGAGGGAACACAGTTTTCTTCATTGATATAACATTCGGTTACATAAAATCAGATCTTGTATGTTTAAAAAAATCAAATCTCTCCAAGTAGGTTGCATAGGTCTGTGTCTTCATTTTCTAGAAATGTTAAAGCAATTTTTAACATTTACTTAAGTATGTGATTCTATGTTTGATATACTATCAAAAATATATATTTTTTCACATTTCAGTTGAGCTCCATTTATAACAAATAACATTTGATTGTAAATATTTGTGCTATGTGAAAATGATGTTCCTATGTTTGAATAGCAAGTAGTTACCTAATTGCCTACAAATCTCATCCATAGCTAATTGAGTTTCTATGAAAATACTTTGGCAATTACATGGTTGAGAACCTCTGGTTAAGGATTAAGGGACAAGCAAATAAAGCAGATGTCATTGTGGCAGTCTACTGTAGACCGAGCCAAGATAATAACACCAATAAATTATTCTTTAAGGAACTAAGAGATACCTCTAGATCAGGCAGACTTGGGCACTTCAATTATATAGGGCCCTTATTATAGGGGACTTCAATTTATCAGACATAAACTGGGAATACCACACAGTTGATACAAACATGTTCAGTAGATTCATAAAACAACTTGATGATAACTTCTTGGTACATATACTAAGGGAGCTGACCAGAAAAAGTGACCTCCTAGATTTACTACTTGTAAACAGAGAGTGTCTTGTGGGTTAAGTGGCAATTGGTGGCAATCTTGGTCATAATGACCATGAAGTAGTTGAGTTTAAAATGTTTGGTGATAAGAGGAAAACTGCCACCAAAATGGGGGAGAACAGACTTCAGACTGCTCAGGGAACTAGCTAGTGAGGTCTCCTGGGAATCTGCTTTTAAAGACATCGAGGTCCATCACTGCTGGTCATTTTTTAAGTACCACCTCCTAAGAGTGCAGGAACAGGCAATTCCAAAATGGCAGAAGTCAAGCACTGAGAGCAGAAGGCTGGCTTGACTGAGCAGGGGTCTTCTAGAGCTTAGGTCAACAAATAAAGTGTACGGCCAGTGGAAGCGAGGTCAGGTGACATATGAGGACTGCAGAGATGCTGTTTGGCATTGTAGGGAGAAAATTTGTGTGGCCAAAGCTCAGATAAAGTTGAAGCTGGCCAGTACTGTGGGAGACAATAAAAAGAGCTTTTAAAAATATGTTAACAGCAAAAGGAGGACCTGAGATAACACTGGTCTATTAATTGATGAGGATGGTCACCTCAAATATAGGGACATACTCAAAATAGAGATGTTTAATGCCTTCTTTCCCTCTGTCTTCAACACCAACGATGGACCCGCAGAATTTGCTGCTCCAGCAAGATGTATATAAGTCTATGGAACTCAATGAGATTCATCCCAGGGTGCTCAAAGACCTGTCATCATGAGATGACATCATCTCAATTATGTTTCTATGGTCTTGGGAATCTGGAGTGGCCACAGTCAACTGAAAGTTGGAAAACGTTGTTCCATTTTTCAAGAAGAACAAGAAAGAAGACATTGGTAATTACAGCCCTATCAGTCTCACTTCAGCGCCTGATAAAATTATGGAGAAGAAAGTTCTGGGAATTATTGAAAAACACCTGAAAGGGAATGCAGACATTGGTCACAGACAACACACATTCTTGGTTAACGAATTTAATATTCTTTTAGTTCACCTAGTTGACCAAGGGAAGCCAGCTGATGTAATCTTTTAGATTTCAGCCTAGCTTCTGATACTTTTTCTTATAGTATCCTTCTGGGCAAAATGTCCAGCACACAGCAAGACAAAAGCATTATGTGATGAGTGAACAATTGGATGATGGGTGGAGCTCAAAGTGTTATAATAAATAGTAGTTTAATGGTGATAAATGGTGAACCCTACTAATGACTAGCCACCAGTCTGATGGTGGCTAGTCATTAGTAGGATTCCTCAGGTCTCCATTTTAGGGTCAGTTCTCTTTAATGTTTTCATAAACAACTTGGGTGCAGGGATCAACACTAAATTGGGACAAGCTGTTAACTCTGTTGAAGAGAGAGAAGGCTTGCAAAGAGATCTTGACAAGTCAGAAAACTCAGCAATCACAAACGACATGAAGTTTAACAACAGCAAGTGTCTGATTCAGCACGTGAGATGGAGCAATCCTGGATATATGTAGTGTCTGGGGGACAAGAGTCTGGAGAACAGCCATGCGGAAATGGATCTGAGGATTTTGGTTAACAGCAAGTTGAATAGGAGTCAACAGTATTCCTTGGCAGACAGGAGGCCCAACTGTATCCTGGGATGCATCAAGCACAGCATTGCTAGATGGTTGAGGGAAGTGATTGTCCTGCTCTAGTCTGTGCTGGTGCGGCCTCACCTGGAGTACTGTGTGCGGTTTCGGGCACCACAATATAAGAAGGACATAAAACTATTAGACAGTGTCTAAAGGTCACTCAAAGTGCAACAAAGATGGTGAAAAGTCTAGAGAGAAAGATGTATGTGGAGCAGCTGAGGTCATTTGGTTTGTTCAGCCTAGAGAAGAGGAGAGGTGAGACCTCATTGCAGCCTACAGCTTCCTCATGAGGGGTGAGAGAGGGGGAGGCACTGATCTCTTCTCTCTGGTAATCAGAAACAGGACCAGGGAATAGCATGAAGCTGCATCAGGGGAGGTTCAGGTTCACATTAGGAAAAGGTTCTTCACTGACAGGGTGGTCAGGCACACACAGGAACATGTTCCTGAGGGAAGTGGTCATGACACCAAGCCTGCTGGAGTTAAAGAAGTATTTGGACAACACTCTCAGACATGTGGTCTAATTTTTGGGTGGTCTTTTGTGGAGCCAGGATTTGGACTGGCTGATACTTTGTGGCATCCCTGCCTATGGCAGGGGGGTTGGAGTTAGATGATCTTCCAACCCTTCCAACCCAATCCATTCTATGATCCTTTTGGGTCCCTTCGAACTCAGGATATTCTGTGATTCTGTGATTCTATGATATGTTTCAAAACAGTAGAAAGTTATAAAAGAATACATTGATTTTCACAGAAGATAGTCTAGTCCACAGCCAATACCAGATCAAGACTAACCAATCATGACAAAAATTTCAAACCCATTTACTTTCAATGAAATTTTGTATTTCCTACTAAAACACAATCAATTACACTTTCCTTCCGTTCGGAATCTTTTAGGGAAAAACATAACCAGTAAAGCTTTATTCTGTTGGCACAGATGACTTAGTTCAGATCACTTAGTTATCGTAATCCTTTGGGATATATGTCTGTGAACTTCATAATTTTCCTTTTATTGCTAATATTCCCCTGTTGCTTTTACAAAGGGGAAAAATAATCCTCTTTTCTTTCTTTCTTTCTTTCTTTCTTTCTTTCTTTCTTTCTTTCTTTCTTTCTTTCTTTCTTTCTTTCTTTCTTTCTTTCTTTCTTTCTTTCTTTCTTTCTTTCTTTCTTTCTTTTTCTTTCTCTCTCTCTCTCTTTTTTTTTTTATAATTTTTATCTTACTGTGGAAAACAGGAGGAATCAGACACGCATTGGTTAAATACAGATACCCTAGACTCAGTTGTTTTTCAGCATAGACTTGTATTAATGAAAATATGAGAAATTCAATTCTAAATATCCTTGAATAAAGGGTAGCTTGCAGATGTTGTACTCCTCAAATAGAACAGAGAACAAGCTATGACTCGTAAGGTCCTAATTTCATCTCTACTTTTCCTTTGCTCTTGGGAGGGATTACATTGCTTCATTTGAGACTTCTTAAAGAAGCAAAAGATTTCCCTTTTCTTCTAACCTGTGTTATAGGTTGATAAATGGAGCAAACCTGTTTGTTCATAGTAGAAGAGTAATAGTAAGCAAGTAAATTGCTTTTCTCTGTCCAGCCATAATGAGGATCTCTGAACATGGTTATTCAATTTACATCGTAAAGTCTCTGGGAAAGTAACTGTCTTTCTGATGGTTGGTTTATCCAATGCAAGGGCTGTCCTTGCCTGTGACTGCTGCTCCTAACTGGTAACGCCACAGAAATAATTAAAGTGTGCAGGAAAAAGAGCCTCCCTTCTGTTTTGCTGGAGGCTGTCAGATTGGCACAATCAGATCCAGAACCTTCTGAAAAGCTTTGCTTTCACACTCTTCATAATGCAGGTACAATGCAACTTCCAGCTTGCAACCTGACTGCTCTGATCTGTTTGCATCTTCTTCTACAGATGTGCTATGCCTTTTTTTTTTTTCCCTTTCTTTCAGAAATGGACTTATCTGCATATACAAATGTTAAAAATGTGTGTTTAAAGGAAAGACATTTTAATCATTTTCTTTTGTTGCATGTAAATATTTGCTGCTTGTCAGATGTACAGAGTTGGCTATTGTATCAAGGAAGAAAACCTGTGCTTTGTTGAAAACTTATGGACTCTCATTTATTTGATTTTTCATGTGATTTTAGTCAAGGTTCAGATGCAAGCAAATTTTATTGACATCTTTATAGTGCCTACTGATGCCAGCTAGCCATACCTTTGCCTAATAAGAGAGAATCAAGCTTAGCTAGTCATCTATTTTTCTAAAAGTGTTGATGACTGGATAACCCCCCTTTATAAAGTTATTAACTACTACTACTACTACTACTACTACTAATAATAATAATAATAAAATCCCTTTCTTCATAATGGATATTTTCATTAAAAGTCAGTAGTTTACCTCCCCCTTTTAGGACTTTCATACAGGATGTGTACAAAGACATCATTTATGAAAAACATTCTAGAGATTTAGCTTAAATACAGTCTTCTGAAATAAATTTTAAATATATATATATAGAGAGAGGAAAGAATCCATTCTGTATGCCTGATGAAATAACATAGATGTTGAATGATGTTTCTGGTTCATAACTGCATTCAATATATTCAATAATCTGTAAGACAAATTTGTCTCACATTCATGATGAAGTCCTCCTGTTTTTACCTCTCAGTTTAAGACATCCAGTTTTCACCTTCAGATTGCTTTCCCTAACAGCTATCATATTTTCTTACTGCACAGAAGGTCCTCCTTTCCTTTTAATAATTTGACTCTATTGTTTACAAAGAAAATAACAGGAAGCAAATCTATCAGACAAAGAAATATCACAGCCTAGTAATTAGTTATGTATCAGTTACTTCAGAAAGGAACAAATTGCCATCATCTGGGCATCTGTCAAAAGGCAGTGTTTAAAAGAATGATATATTAACATTCTCATATATTGGAACATCTATGTCAACTTAAAGAGGAAAATTTACATTTAGAAGCCCTGCAGCACCATGCTACCAAAACGTTGCCATGTAAACCCAATGCAAATATACAATTTAATATATTGTACTTAGGAAACAACCAGGCACCTTCCCTTTATTTGTAAAATGAAACATCTTTACTGTTGTTTATTTGAAAAACAAGAGTGCATCAAAAATTTCTCAGCAGGGTCACTTGGTTAGTTTCAATCTCACGTGGCATTAGTTAAACGATGTAATTGAAGCAGTATAATTCAGCAGAAAGTTACTGTACTCAAGACTACAATTGCAGAAGTTAGAATCTATTCGGCATTCTGGTATTCAGAATGGGATTTATTTATTTATTTATTAAGGAAAACTGCAGGATCAGCTTGAGATATACACATATTCAAATAACTATATCCAGTTCAGTGTATTATTAGTTTGTATTGTAATTGTTTCCTGTTTCTTTTTCTTTCTTTTCCTTTTTTTTTTTTCCTTTTCTTTTTTGATATCTGTGAGTGTTTGTTTGAAAAAGATAAATAAATTAAAAAAGGGTGACAATGATCAATGATGCCACTGTAGAAGTAGTAATGCTGACCTGCAGTTGTTAAACAAATTTGGTTAAGTTGTCTGTAAGCAGCTACTTGTACCATAGCAATAGGGACTTTGGATATGATATTACAAAGCACATGCAACTATATTGGTTTAAGGTTGGGTTTTTGTCCCTGTAACTCAAATCCTGAACATATAGATTATTTATATATATGAAATAATATAGGAACAGTTCCCTTCAGGAAGACAATATACTTTTTTTTTTTTTTCTTCACCTACTTCTTCCTGGGCTTTCTATCAGAAAACTTAGCTACCTTTTCTCATGTCATGCTGTTAGTCTGCTCTGAATGTATCATGGGATAACAAAAACAGTTAGTGGACTCTTGCTGAAGCACGAATATTCACTCTATCTGTGTTCTCAATATGATGCCCATGTTAACTTAAGCATCCCAGCTTTTTATTTCACCTTTTGATATTTGCTCAATAAATATAATAGGCAGTTCCATTCTATGAATTGCAACCAGTAATTCTGTGCTCAGGACTTCAAATCTGAAGTCAATTTGAATCTGACTTCTGACTTCCTCTACCCAGCCCTAGAGCTGGGTTTGTTCTTCTTTTTCTCTGCTATTTTTCAAATCATGCATTGTGAGCAACGTCTCACCCTGATAGCAAGGAAGAAAGGAGCATACTATGCAACAGTACAAAATGTCTTGGTGAATGGAACAGTCTTCTGAAAATAATGTGTCTATTTAAATATGCCTGAAATGTTCTGTTGAGTTGAATACAATGTCTAGTTAACTGCTAGGACTCTCCTCTCCTCTCCTCTCCTCTCCTCTCCTCTCCTCTCCTCTCCTCTCCTCTCCTCTCCTCTCCTCTCCTCTCCTCTCCTCTCCTCTCCTCTCCTCTCCTCTCCTCTCCTCTCCTCTCCTCTCCTCTCCTCTCCTCTCCTCTCTCCTCTCCTCTCCTCTCCTCTCCTCTCCTCTCCTCTCCTCTCCTCTCCTCTCCTCTCCTCTCCTCTCCTCTCCTCTCCTCTCCTCTCCTCTCCTCTCCTCTCCTCTCCTCTCCTCTCCTCTCCTCTCCTCTCCTCTCCTCTCCTCTCCTCTCCTCTCCTCTCCTCTCCTCTCCTCTCCTCTCCTCTCCTCTCCTCTCCTCTCCTCTCCTCTCTCTCCTCTCCTCTCCTCTCCTCTCCTCTCCTCTCCTCTCCTCTCCTCTCCTCTCCTCTCCTCTCCTCTCCTCTCCTCTCCTCTCCTCTCCTCTCCTCTCCTCTCCTCTCCTCTCCTCTCCTCTCCTCTCCTCTCCTCTCCTCTCCTCTCCTCTCCTCTCCTCTCCTCTCCTCTCCTCTCCTCTCCTCTCCTCTCCTCTCCTCTCCTCTCCTCTCCTCTCCTCTCCTCTCCTCTCCTCTCCTCTCCTCTCCTCTCCTCTCCTCTCCTCTCCCTCCCTCCCCTCCCCTCCCCTCCCCTCCCCTCCCCTCCCCTCCCCTCCCCTCCCCTCCCCTCCCCTCCCCTCCCTCCCCTCCCCTCCCCTCCCCTCCCCTCCCCTCCCCTCCCCTCCCCTCCCCTCCCCTCCCCTCCCCTCCCCTCCCCTCCCCTCCCCTCCCCTCCCCTCCCCTCCCCTCCCCTCCCCTCCCCTCCCCTCCCCTCCCCTCCTTAGCAGTAGGGCATGAGGTGTGCATAGCATCTTAAAATTATTAGTGAAATATATACATATGGTAGTTGTGAAAATATATTTAGTATGATTCAATTTAGAATCAATGAAAATTTCTAAGGTAATGTCATTTATGCACAAACTTCTTCTACTTCTTCTTAGAGAAATTCTAGTCTCTTCAGTGTGCAAGGGGAAAAAAAAAATAATTCCTCAAAGTTTCTGGCTATCTTTTTGATAGGAGATGGTGATCTACAAAGTGATGTTTCATGCTCCAACAGTTGCTTATGATAAATAAATCTATATTTGAAACTTTGATGTCATTTATTCAAAACATGATCTCAGGTCTAAGGAATTTTTGTTTTCTGAAAAGTTTTAAAATATTCATAGGAAAGAAAAAAAAAAGTGCCATAAACAAAATTGTACTTTTTCATTCCTTTTTAATTCAAGTATCTCCTTTTTGATATCAAGGAATAAAAATAAATAAATAAATAAATTAAATAAATAAATAAATAAATAAGTAAATGGTTTTAAAGAGAATAACGTT
>NC_137694.1:136571233-136641233 GCF_964034855.1 Anser brachyrhynchus
CATCGTTACATACACCCAGACACTCTGTTGCCACCATCTTTCACATACAAGGAAATATTGCACAGTTCTTCTTCCCCTCAGAGACGGCATTGCACAACACCAAAGACTTTATTATTTCTATATATTCTTTATGAACACATGAATGATTGCTGAGGATTTCTATTTTACTAAAAATAATAGGAATTTTCTTACACAAAATCATATGAAATATACCCATTTTAAGAAGTCAATATTTAAACTTCAAACTCCTCTTAGACTTAAAATGGTTGTCTACTCATTTGCAGAGAAAATGGTCTTGCTCCTTACTTAAAATAAACGCATTAAGAGCTATAAAGTAGAAAGGTTTTACTTGCACCTCATTTTTGCACTTGTATTCCATTTTTATTGAACGAAATTGTTATATTTTAAGTATGGCTTTGGAATTTGACTTAGTCATAGAATCATAGAATCATAAAGGTTGGAAAAGACCTCCAAGATCATCTAGTACAATCATCCTCCTACCACCAATATTACCCACTAAACCATGTCCCTAAGTACCACATTCAGCCTTTCTTTAAATACCCCGAGGGATGGCGACTCCACCACTTCCCTGGGCAACCCATTCCAATACCTAACCACTCTTTCTGAGAAGAAATTTCTCCTAACTTCCAACCTGAACCTCCTCTGGCACAACCTGGGGCCATTCCTTCTTGTCCTATCTCTAGTTATCTGCAAGAAGAGACTGACCCCCAGCTCCCCACAACTTCCTTTTGTTGTTGAGAGCAATAAGGACACCCCAGAGCTTCCTCTTCTTCAAACTAAACAACCCCAGTTCCCTCAGCCACTCCTCATACGACTTGTGTTCCAGACCCTTCACCAGCTTCATAGCCCTTCTCTGGATGAACTCCAGGGCCTCAATGTCCTTCTTGTAGCGTGGGACCCAAAACTGAACACAGTACTTGAGGTGTACCCTTGGGCTCTAGCCCAGGGCTCCATCCAGCCTGATCTTGAACACCTCCAGGGATGTGGCATCCATAACTTCTCTGGGCAACATCTTCTGGTGCCTCACCAGACTCTGAGTGAAGAATTTCCTCCTAACATCTAATCTAAGTCTCCCCTCTCTTTTAGTTTAAAGCTATTTATTCCCCCTTGTCCTGTCATTATCTGCCCAGGTAAAAATTCTTTCTCCATCTTCTTTATAAGCTCTCCTCAAGTTTGGAAATGCCACAGTGAGGTCTCCCTGGAACCTTATCCTCTCTTGGTTGAATATTTCCATCTCTCTCAGGCTTTCTTCACAGGAGAGGTGCTGCAGCCCTCTTATCATCTTCATGTCCCTCCTCTGGACCTGCTCTAACAGGTCCATATCTTTCCTGTGCCAGAGGACACAGACCTGGATGTAATATTCCAGGTGGGACCTCATAAAAGCAGGGTAGAGAGGGACCATCATCTCCCTTTGACAATTATATTCTGCTGATTCTCACAAACACTAAAAATCATGAAACTCTACTGACTTCCAAGAACTATCACTTGCTGCAAATGCTGTATTTTCTTTATTTTTAAAATTAATTTATTTTTTATAACATACAACAACCTAATTTTTACTTTAGTGTTTGCTTGTGAACTTGATAAAGTTTTCTGTATCTAGTTCTCTGATAATCCTGTGAGACATTCATTCCTAATATGATATATTTTTCCAAAGCCTGAGACTAACATATTTTGCCTTGTGTTTGTATCCTTCTTTACATGCCTTTGACCACAATATTCTTAGGGATGACTATAACATATGTCCTGGTTTCAGCTAGGACAGAGTAAATTTTCCTCCTAATAGCTGTCGAGTGCTATGTTTTTGGATTTAGGATGAGAATAAAGTTGATAATGCACTGATGTTTTAATTGTTGCAGGGCACTGAAAGGACTTTTCAGCTTCTTGCTCTATCCTGCCAATGGGCAGGCTGGGGGTGCAGTGGGAGCTGGGAGGGGACAGACCCGGGACAGCTGACCCAAACTGCCCAAAGGGGTATTCCATACCATCTGACATTATGATAAAAAATATATAGAGGTGGCTGGCCAGGGTAGGGGGGTGGCTGCTCAGGGATAGGCTGCGCATCGGTCAGTGGGTGGCGAGCAATTGCATGCACATCACTTGTTTCATACACATATTATAAGTAGTACTATTATGATGATTATTATTTTCCTTTCCTTTCCTTTCCTTTCCTTTCCTTTCCTTTCCTTTCCTTTCCTTTCCTTTCCTTTCCTTTCCTTTCCTTTCCTTTCCTTTCCTTTCCTTTCTTTCCTTTCCTTTCCTTTCCTTTCCTTTCCTTTCCTTTCCTTTCCTTTCCTTTCCTTTCCTTTCCTTTCCCTTTCCTTTCCTTTCCTTTCCTTTTCCTTTCCTTTCCTTTCCTTTCCTTTCCTTTCCTTTCCTTTCCTTTCCTTTCCTTTCCTTTCCTTTCCTTTCCTTTCCTTTCCTTTCCTTTCCTTTTCCTTTCCTTTCTTTCCTTTCCTTTCCTTTCCTTTCCTTTCCTTTCCTTTCCTTTCCTTTCCTTTCCTTTCCTTTCCTTTCCTTTCCACACAAATCTGATTTAAGAATCTTTTGGGAAAAAAAAAAAAAAATAGAAAGGGACTTTTTTTTTTTCCCTCTGCAATTTCATGAAGAACAGATTGATTTATTAGTAAAAGTAGCAGTATTTTTATTAATCCCAGTATGTAGGGTGGATATATGTTATGAAATACAAGCAACCTTTGGTGGTATCAGGGGAGATATTTGTTCTCCCTTTAGGCAGCACATGCCCTTAGTATTAATCAGGTTTTATTCCTGTTTGACAGACCAGAATGATACTTGTCCTTGTTAAAGATGCACAGACACAGAACTGTAGCCAATCTCTCCTCCAGAATCTTATTTTAGACAGGCAATCACAGGGTAATGAAAGGAGGATAACAAGCACATAAAGAATATGGTGGTGGCAGAAGATATGGATGCTAATTTATTTGAAGAGAAAGTGTTAGGAGGATAATCTAGTGAAAAGAAATAGGAAGTAAAGAAGAATGATAAACTGAGGTGAATATGCTAAAGAAATGAGAGCTGAGAACATTCACAATGGAGTAGAAGATTTAGAAAAATGTGGGCAAATATCTCATTCAAGAACTGCTAAAATTATTCACATGCTCAACTTTGGTTTCTATAAAATTGGTTCTACTAGCCTAAGTCATTTGTTGCCTTGTTTCTGCTGTCTTCTAGCAACCATACAAATGAAGAGAAACATGCAATTAATCTCTTTATATCTGGGGACAGCTTCCTCTAGTAACTCGCATCAAGAGAATGGCAAAAGGGAAGAGGATCTCTAAGCTGTGCAGCCTTTGCTTTGGTTGTTTGTGTTCTTGCCAGTTCAGCTAGCTCTTGTCTGCAGTTTTTTCCCATGTCTGCTTTGCCTTATTTGTTGATCTACCCAGCTATTATCATTCTTAGATGGCATAGGGATATAATAGATTAACATAACATGGAATGCTAAGCCAGCTACTGCATGTTACCCTCCCATGTAAACAAACAAACAAATAAATAAATAAATAAATTCTCTGGTTTGATTCAAAAGATTTATCCATTTATTTCCAGTGTTATAATAACTTTGCTCTTCAGTTGTTTCCAAAACATTGCTTCCAGTACAGCTGATTCAGTATAACATGCACATAACAGTACTGGGAAAAGTAACCAAGAGCAACAAAATACTGCTCTGAGAACAAACTACAGAAAAGAAATGAAGAAAAGAAAGATAATCAGATAACAAATAAAACAAAGGGCAGATACCATTTCTTTATCTGTATTTGTAACAGGAAGAACTGTATTTTCTTTTTCACTATTTAATCAAATTTATGTTGTTTTATTTTATTTTGCTGTTGAAATTACACTCTTTACTTATTTCTAGAGTTACCACAAGTAACTCATTATTAAATGGCCTTTTTCACAAATAGTGAAGTCCACAGTAAAAGAGATTGAGAGACTTTATTATTTCTCTTACACATAAATTCCATATGCTACAGAACTCAAGCAGGAAGTATAATCATAAAACAAATATACAGTTTATTTTATGCAATGGAAGCATGCAGAATTTGGATATGAAGAAATTATTTTCTTACCAAAATCTCTCTCACTAGCAAGTCCGATGTTTTTTTTTTTGTTTGTTTGTTTTGATTTATAACTCATTTGTTACCTGTATATAGGTTAGGTCCTAGGAAAGAATAAAAGAAAATAAATTCTATGAAAATTTTCACATATCACTCTTTAATCTCATGAAAATGGACTCATTCTGTCAATTGCAGTCTTTCATAACCTAACATCAACAGCGTACTTATTTTTTTCCTTGATCTTTTCATTTATCCTTTCCTATCATAACACATTGAAGGCACTAAACTGATCTCTTGCTGTTATTATCTCTGCTGAAAAATGTACCATAATTTTTCATTTTATGGAAATAATAAACATGGAAATTTTGTTTTTATTTGTAATCTGCAGTGAATATTCTTATTTAACATTTTGCTTCAGAATTTGGGTACCAAGTCAAAGTAACATTCATTGAAAATACTTAACTGTCAGAAGTACTGATTTGCCAAACCAGATTTTGGTGATGTTTCCAGGAGTTTGGAAGAGTCCTTGAACGACAAGATCCAAAGCCCAAAGCGTACAGGAGACATTTAAGAATGTCCAGTGGAAATGATATTTTAGAAAGATATCATAAGACTAAAACAATATTTCTTTCACCACCTTGTTCTTTAAAAAATCATGATCTTTTGGTGTCCATTTAATCGTTGAAAATATTTTGCACAATCTGGGTTTGTAAAAGAGCTCTGCTGTTAGAGCCACAATATTAAAATGAATCAATGGGACATTGCTATGGCATTCTTTTCTGTGAAATAGCAAGTAAAATATAGAAATCAACTGACCATGGCTCTTTATGAGGGATTAGGTAGCAAATAAAGTGGGGATTGAAATAAACATTTTTACCAAAGAAATAAATTTGAGCAAAAACAAATTTCTGGGCTTAAATACTTATAGTGTTTGAAATGGAATAGACATCAGAAAGTGTCATTACTGTAGTGTCAGTTTTGGACTTGAACTAGAAATATGGTTGATTATGATCCGTATACATAGCATAAATATTTGTGTAGCTTCGAGCTAATTTACTGGTAATTAAAAAAAAAAAAAAAAAGCATGAGTGATTGTATTGACATGTTTGTGTTCCAACCTTCAGAAATGAGACAGCTTGTGTTGGTTTAAGTATATTAGAGTATATCTAAAGCAAAGAAACAGTCCCACTGCCATCTTCAGGGAAATGTGTCTTCAGAGGGAGCTATTTTGGAAGAGATACTGAACAATACTATAACTAGCATTCAGTCAATCTCCTCTATGCAGGGATACTTGGTTTATTGCTTCTTAGTTATTTAGATAATACAAGGGACTTCAGTTTTCCTCTAGAGTCTATTGTTAGTATTTGGGTTTGTTCTTTTTTCCTCCTTCCAGACAGCATACAGGACATTATGGAATTCCTGAGTACACAGTTATGATATGAAAAATATATCTTATAACACTGATTATACTGCATGCCACTCTGCTGCTGAATTTCCTTAAGTAATAGGACAAGAGTATGAAAGGGTACATCATTCAAAACACCAGTTACAGATGCCACTCTTTGGGCTGTACTAGCCTGTATAGGATTATATGAGAGCTCTGAAGATCCTCTATGAAACCTGGCTTATAAATTCTGTATTTCATGTGCTTGTAGCTGCTGTAGAATTTAGCATAAAATAACTGACTATATTTTGCGTAACCATCCCTTTATGAAATATATGCAGCAATCTTGTACTATTAAGTAAACCACAGAAGGACTAAAAGAAAAGTTCATAACTCTTAGCCTGCATTAAAAATCGGCAGAATTGCCTTCACCCAGTTTCCGTTGACTGACTAAAAGAACCTAGATGATAAGCTTCAGCAAGATTCTTAAAATTTGTAAGGTTAAATGAAGAGGAATCTTACTGAATGCTTTTCCTGAAGCTTCTAAGTTTGACTAAGCTTTTGTAATACCTTAAAAACTTCAGTTGAGCTTGGGTTGCTATATGATTTTCTATACTGCCTGAGTATTTTGAGGCCCACAGTGGAGAAGAGAATTCAGCTCTGTGTCCTGTCTAATCATTGCTCTCTGCTGTGTATGTGTTCAGCCTGTATATGAAGAAAAGTCTCCTAAGTGAGAGAGATGGGGAAAATCTGAAATGAATACGACTATCTAAGACATACCATTTTCAATTTTATTTTCATTTGTTATGTTAAAAAATATTAGAATTAAAAAAAAAAGCAAAACAAAAAAATTAAAAAAATGACAGAGAAAGTCAAAAATATACTGAAAGTTTGAATTGACAAATGCTTTTCAGTATTCAGAGCAAAAA
Source organism: Anser brachyrhynchus (assembly GCF_964034855.1). Lineage (NCBI taxonomy): Eukaryota > Metazoa > Chordata > Aves > Anseriformes > Anatidae > Anser > Anser brachyrhynchus. The sequence continues at coordinate 136,577,641 of NC_137694.1, forward strand.
TGACTTTTTGAGTGCTAACGGGGTTTCAAACTGACATTGACATTTTAATGCATGAAGCTTGGCTTTCTTCCCTTCTGTGTCTTATGTCAATGACTGAACAGACATTTAATATATTTAATGTTCTACAAAATATGATAAAATGGGATCTATTAAGTCTGTCACTTCACATTAAAAAAAAAAAAAAAACAAAAAAAACACTACTGTTGTGTTAATAGTGTGGTTAATTTTTATAGGTAGATAACATCCATAGTTCCTGTGCATAGTTCAGGAATTTATAGACTGCACCTATAGAGACCAATCCTTAAAATTTTCATAACAGATACCACAATCTTCATTCAGGATAGACTTAAAATCAATGAGAGCTTCAGTTAAAACTCTGAATCAAAAAATAAGGATTGGTCCCCACAAGCAAAAGTTCTTACAGGTCTGCCTCTTTGCCCATAACTCTTACATCTAAAATGTTAATAATTTATTGCTACTCCACATCCATGTTTGTAGCAGTTTTGTAAGTTTTTCTTGGAATTTTGAGGGAGATGGTCCTTATCTCTAATGATAATACTTCAATGTGCCGATAAAAATGTTTCTGCATTATTTATTTACTATTATTTCTCCATCTCACATTACTCTTCCAAATACTGGATTCTCTATTAACCTTTCCCTTTGGCTTCCTACTATCTGAGGATGGCTTCTTCCTTTACTTCTTAGTAGTATCATAACTATCTTAATATAAAGTATGAAATACATCTTATCAAAGAAACAAGAACTTAAGTATCATACTATTTTTTTTTTTGGTCATTGTATTATGATTCCAACATTTCTTTGGAGTTTTCATCTTCTGGGAAACATTGATTTGTTCTTTTTATATAAGCTCTTAAATTTAAGCTTTATTAGCAATGTTTTTAATTCTTTGAATACTATGATCTCATTTACTTGCCTGTGAAACTTTTTGTCGTACTTTTCATATTCTCAAAGTTTACTGTGAAAGGGGTGTTTTGCTGTCGTGCTTCTCCTGAGGTCTTATAGATACAGGTAGTGTTGGAGGAGCCACGGTTCTTAACTTTGCCATTGACTTTGATAAACAGGTTACCACTTGGGTGTGTTGTTTGTCCTGTACTGTAAGCATGGTTGCAAGTAGAGAAGACAATTTCACAAAATTTAGCTTTAGATTAACCAGGGAGATATGTAATGGAAGAAGTCTTCTCTAGTGAAAGGTGTATCAAAGTCTGGTGTTTTTACCTAGTTTGCTGGCATATGGTAAACATTAAATTTACAGCTACAGGCCTTTGCATTTGTGAAATGGTTCCTACATTGGATTTTGGAAACACTTAAGAACACATGTGGGTCTATTGGTTTTAGAAGACGTAGTCATGTGTGCACAGTTATTCTTGTCCGTAAGTATTTGTAAGAGTGGGATTAAAACAGGTATCCTGCCTAAAAATATCATGTTTTCATACCTATGCTACCCTAGAAAGGCGATGGAAATTTATTTATTTATTTATTTATTTATTTATTTATTTGCTTAACGCAAGAAGAAATTGAAGTTGTTTGTTTAGGGCTGCGTTTTAATTTGATTACTCTGCATTTACAACAAATTAGCCTGTGCTATTTTCTTAAAATGAAATAAATGCTGAAAATGTTTTATCTTTTTTTTTCTGTTGTTCATTCCATGACTTTTCTATATATGCCTTAGTTCTTTGTAACAGATTAGTTAAAATCTAATTTAAGACATAAATTTGAACATATTTTTTCAGTGATGTCCACTTGTTGTCTGACCAGTTGCTGTCTTTATGATTTTGCACTATATTTAAAATATAATTATTTTTTATTTATTAGTTTTCAGTTCCCTTTCTCATATTATATTTTGTGAAAGGGCTAATTTCCATGTAAAATTTTTATGTTTACTTCAAAGACAGGAAGAGATATAAATGTGAACATTCGTGGCATAAAAGCAATGTAATTAGATTGTCTTAGATTCATGGCACAGCAGTAAAGTAAATAGATTGTGTTACATTGTTTCTATAATTAAAATAATATTAATTTAAATGGTATATGGTCTTCTCCACCAGACGTCAGTATAAACCTTGAATGCTCTCCCCTACCATCATCCTGAAATACATTGCAAAATTATTGTCTATGAAGTTGTCTCTATATTTCCCAGAATATTGTCTCATCATAGATAAATACTCTCTCACCATTGGAAGACACTAATCCTCAACTACTGTTGTAATAAGTAACATAGAGTTCCTACAAAAGACAGCAAGAAAACTGGATTAACTGTAGAATGCACTCAGAATCATCATAAGTAAAGCTAATATTCATTTTGTTATGGAATTTAATACTGTTCATTTAAAATGGAATTGTTTTTTTTTTTTTTTTTTTCTGGGATGGAAAGGCAATATATGTCAAAGATTCTGAGAGAAGTATAATTCCTTCCAGAATTGTTGATTTAATGTCATGTTGGAAACCATCTGAAAGGTTATTCTAAACAAATTGTACAGGACAAAATGAAGAGAGGAATTTTTCCCTGATTCTTGTAAAGATGATCAGAAGTTATCACATGAAAATCTCTCTTTAACCACTGAATTACAATGCATTACACATTCACAGCACTGTGTTCACCTACTTCCATTGAGGGCATACGATTCAGAAAGCTGAAATGAATATATATCAATGCCTGGTCTCTAGTATATTAAGAAGTATAAGGGAAGGAAAATGTGGTCAGGAAAATCATAGCTACAAAATAAAGAAATTGTATAGTTATGTAGTTTCTTATATCAATACTTTTCTTAGAACTACCAGTTTAATTCTGTCTCTATTAGGATGTAATTTTCCCCTGTGATTGCTACTGTTGGGTTCATAGTAAGTTCCATTCATTTGTTTAAGATAGAATCCTATATCTTTCATAGATATGCAGAAATTTATGATGATTCATCTCTCAGTCCTATGTTAGCACATAAACTTCAGTTTTATTCTTTATTGTCAGACTGAAAGATAATCTATGCCCACTGAAATTATGATAATGTAGCCTCACAGCATCTTCAAAGTTGCCTTTCACTAGGCAAAAGTGTGTTTTGTGAAATAAAATAATTTTGGACTTAAACTACCAACTACTTCTTTGTTGGGTTTTATCAAGTTAACATCAAGCACTAAGCATTAAATAATAATAATAATAATAATAATAATAATAGTAATAATAATTATTATTAATAATTTAATTCTGGTGTAGTGACCATTGCTTCTCTCAAACTCCTGTACATTCTGTACCTATGGCTTTAATTTGTTCTTTGTATAAATTGGTGCTTTACTCTGGGTAAAGTGTTTTTGTTTGGAAAAAAATAATAATACTAGGTGGATTTTTATCATGCTGACTGGGTGTTTTATCCTTCTTGCATCAGCCATCTATAAGATTTATTTTCAGATATTTTCTATTTATTTTTAGATTGTTGATGAAAAATTTCACTTTATAGCCTTCTGAACTGAGGACTGGGAGACATATACTTCTTTATTCCATTATTCATTCTAAAAACATTTTTCTCTTTGCCCTGAGTTTTCAGTCTCTTTGCTCCAGTTTCTTCATTTGTAGAATAAGGGTAGTTTTTAAATAAATTATCATGGTATTAATCTTAATCAAGATTAGTATTGGTATTAATCAAGCATATAAAAAATATGCTTGTTTGGTTTTAGCCAAATTCACAGCATCTGTTTCACTAGATTTGAAAAGAATATCATGTTCTTCAAATTTCTGTATAAAGAGAATTTTTGTTTAAAAAAAATATGATGAAGTTGGAAACCTGAAAGTATGAGGGAACTTTGAACTTGACACTTTCAGATTTTCATCTTTCTGTGTAGCTGAAGAATTCTACCTAATTATATGAATATGGCCTAAAGGTAGACCCTGGAAGCAATAAATATAGTATGAACAAGGATTTAAAAATTCTCATATCAGTCTATGAAAATTAAATCTTTGTATCCATCTATTTTCTTATAAGAATGGAGATTATTTTTGTTTGTTTGTTTTTTACACACATACAACAAAAACAAACAAACAAAATACACTGAATTCAGTCCAGGAATTTTGACATTTTCCTATTCTAATTTTCATTTTCAGACATTATTCACTATGCTCTAGTATTAGAAAACTCAGATAAATATATCCATACACTGATCATATGTCTTTGCAGCTCTTTCTCAGTAGGCTACTAATGTCAGGAAAAAATCTTGGCTCGAAGTAGGGAAAAAAAAAAGAGTAACTGTGAATGGGTTCAATGACCCACTTACAAAAATATTTGGTGACCTGCCATGAAATAGTTAGAGAATGAAGAAAGCACTATAAAAAATCTGCATCCTGTTGGGAGCTCTGATATCTTCCGTAAGAATATTGGTACAAAGACTCCTTGTCATAAACAGACAAATAGTGTTTGTGAGTCATCACTTTCATTCCAAAGTAGCACGTAAGCAAATTGTCTCTACATAATGCCACAAATACAGCAAATGACAACAAACAACTCACCAACTCACATAGAAGAACATTCACAATATCCAGTATGCTTTAAATATTCCACTCTTAGGTAAATGCCAACTACCACCAAAAGTTTCACCTTTACTCATATATTATATATATATTTACCATGCAAAAACAAAGCCCTCTCTATCTTAGAGAGATGTGAATTTAAAAGATAGGCTTTCTGAAAGTACTCAGCAAGTTCACTTTTTAAAAAATATTTTGTAGTAAACAGTTCTGCAAGCTATCTCTGGAGAGATTATTCTGTATTTTTGTGAAGATTTTTAGATGTTTATTTGGTAGCTGGAACCCTGAGTTACTTGTTCTTGCTTAGATGTTCAATTCAGACACTATTTTTATGAATCTTTCAGATGTCTGACTCCATCATTAGTCTATTCTACAAAAATAAAGGGTTTGAATTAGCAGTGCAATCCATGGAGAGAGATAGGCAGCTCTGACAACCTTAGGAAAGATTTACTTTTTCCAATACAGGTTTCTCCTAAGTTTAGGCAAAGCAACAGCCCTACAAGATGGCATTGAAAGCTGTCTTCTTGGGAACCATGCTGACTTGCATGGAGGGGAAGGCAGCATATCGAAACGGTCATTTTGCATCATACTCTGGTAGTATTCACCCGAGTTTTGGGAAACCTATTTTATAGACTTACCCAGTCCCAAAGGAGATATTCTGAGTTATGGTAGACTTTTTTGGTAAACTGGGTAAGTATTCATACAGGCTGGAAAAATGATGGGTCCAGAAGGTGAAGAGGCAAAAGAAAGCAATTTGCCTGAATGAATAAAGCATTTAGAGGAGGGAACATTAATTATTATTATTATTATTTAAATTAAATATGTATTGCTTTTTAAATTCCCATGGGAAAAGCAAATCAAACCAAACCAAACCAAACCAACTACAGGCCAGAGACTGGGGTCTGCAACCTTCTGTCAGTTTAGTGTTGTTTTTCTTATGTCTTTTCCTAGCAATAAAGATGACTCAACGGGTTGAAATCTTTAAAAAAAAAAATACTTTTTAAAATGAATAGAATAGAATAGAATAGAATAGAATAGAATAGAATAGAATAGAATAGAATAGAATAGAATAGAATAGAATAGAATAGAATAGAATAGAATAGTTCAGTTGGAAGTCACCTTCAAGATCAAGTCCAATTGCCTGACCACCTAAGGGATAAACAAAAGTTAAAGCATATTATTAAGGGCATTGTCTAAACACTTCTAGGTCACTGACAGGCATGGGGCACCAACCACCTCTCTAGGAATCCTGTAGCAGTGTTTGAGCACCCTTGTGGTAAATAATTTTTTCCTAATGTCCAGTCTGAACCTTGCCTGGTGCAGCTTTGTGCTATTTCTGTGCATCCTGTCACTGGTTACCAGGAGCTCAGCTTACCAGAGACCAGCAGCTCCCTCTACACTTTCCTGTTGAGCAGGAGAAGGTTGCATTGAGCCTCTTCCCTTCAGCTTTCTTTTCTTCAGAGTAGACAAACCAAGTGTCCTCAGCCTCTCCTCATAAGACATGCCTTCCAGCACTTTTACTAGCATTTTGCCCTTCTCTGGAGCATTTCAAGTACCTTAACAACTTTTTTTTTTTTTTTCTTTTCTTTTTGGTGTGTGTGTGTGTGTGTGTTTAATACATTCAAAAATAATTTGCCCTCTTGACTGCCAGGGTACACTGCTGACTCACATTGAACCTACTGTCAACCAGCACCCCTAGACCCTTTTCTGCTGAGCTGCTCTCCAGCCACTTGTCTCCCAGTCTGTATTTGTGTCTGGCATTACTCCATCACAGGTGCAGAACTTGTTATTTTCTTTGGTTGATCTTCTTGCCATTGATGCTTGTCCAGTGCTCTAATCTATCTAGATCCCTCTGTAGAAACCAGCACAACAAGCTTAGCCAGGACTGAAGAATATGAATTTATATTCTTCAGAAATGGTTTCTAAAGGAACATTTCTTTCTGTTATATACTTTCATTAAAAACAAGTAGAAAATTATCTTTTTTCTAATGAATACTGATCAGTTTCTGATATTTTTTACCCCCAAAAAACAGCTGTTTCATAAATAAAGTAATATAAGATAGAAATAAAAAAGTCCATGTACTCAGCACTTATAATTTCGTAAAGTGTGTATGTGTAAATCCAGAAACAATTTTTTCTCTTCTGTGTACTTTATATCCTTTCAGGATTTTCTTAACTTTTTACTGTCTTAAAGAAACTGAAAAACAAACAAACAAAAACAACAAAAAAATAAACAGAACAATGCCAGGAAATAAACATTTTCACTTTTATAACCTAGTTAAATTACAGACTTTTGTTCCAGCCATGGAGAATCATTTCAGAAGACCTGACTTTATCTCACCTCAGTAACTAACTTAAAGTCTGCAAATGGTCATACTACCCCTTATAAAATACTTCCTTATTTCCTTTTGGTGGAGGTAGATTTCTTTCATTATCATTTATGCCTGTTATTTTTGGGTAATAATTATGATATTCTCAGAAATATTTTGCTAGTTTTTGAGCCCTAAGACCTCTTTAATGTTGACACCTTGAGGTTATTCACAGCAGAAACTAGTAAAGGCTCTCACCATTTTCTATCAATTAATAAAGTTCAGGGAAATCAAGTGTGCCTGTTGTCAATGCATGCCAGTTAATGCCAAGGAAAGCTATATTGATTTTGCAAGAATAAGACTCAGGTGGAGAATTTTCATATGCATGCCTTATCTTTATAAAATAAGTGGTAGGACAAATTGGGCTGTGAAATACCACAGTTTTGAGAAGCATTTTAATCGCTCTCAGAGCCTCGCATAACCCCAACAGTCTTTCAGGTCTTCCTTCTGACCCATGCTACTTCCCAAGAGGAATTTCCAAAATTTCTATCTCCCTGCTAGTTTCTTTAAAGAGAAGTAAGTAGTTACCTCCTTCCCTCGTCTTTCACCATCACTCTGCTGTATCGGAATATGATTCCCATTCGACTTGCTTCACTAGGCACTCTGCTTGCTAGGTGTACTCTTAGACATTAGTCTCATTAAACTGCTTCTCATGTTAGTGTCAAGACAGACTCCTCTAGTGGCAGCTGAGAGCAAGAGTGCAACTTCAGTGTTTTAATTTACCTTCTAGGATTTCTTTTTATTCCCCTTTCTCTATTTCTACCAAATAACTATAGAAGAATTTATCAAGATTAGTATTCCTTTGCAAAAGTTTGCCTGTATGAGTGGGATCCTCCTACTATTCATATCTCTGTCTGAGAAGACAAATTCTCAATCCTACTGTGAATATCTTCTAGCACCTGATCAGGGATTTGTGTTACTTTGTTTCTGGAATGTGTTGCTTTATATACAACAACTGTGTGTGATACTGGTCTGGAAGTAGGGGATGTCACTGGATGATTTGCAGTAGTCTCACAAAAATCAGCAAAATTGAAGGAATACTGGCGAAATAAATAAATAAATACATAAATAAATAAAACTAGAGTGTAATGATTTATTATTGTTAGCCCCTTGTGAGCCCCTATAATTACAGCTGTAAAAATTTGTAATTCCATTTCCAAAGACAATTTTGGATTTCTGTACTAGAAGTATATAAATACTTCTGGATTTAAATGCTAGAAGTAAGCAGTAAGCACAGCTAGTGCAAGAAAGTTATACAAGCCAAATTGCTTGCATTATTTTTGAATAAATCCATTAGCAACAATAACAACAAAGTATGAGTACAAATATGTTGGTGCTGAAAATCCCACATTGCCTGTAAGATTAAATAAAATAAATCTAATTGTCATTTCCTTTTCTAAATTATGAATATAATCACTGAAAATCTAATTCCTCCCTAAAGCCACAGGTAATTCTACTAGGAAGCAATTATACACCAGGTAAGAGAAGGAAGTTTATGTGATACCTCTGATACATGATGGCAATTATAGCATGAACTCAGCCACCAATAGGTGACTTTTACATTAAAATGTCCAAAATTTCCATGTTGGTTCTTTCATCTGATTTTTAATGTTAAACTGTCTCACCTGTTACTACAACTTCAACAAACACAAAACCATCACAGAAAAACACCAAAGACGTGGGTAATTAAATAGGTAAAAATACTTTCAGATCAGTAAAAGTTTGACAATGTGTAGGCTGATCTTTCAGGAGCAAGTGAACTACTCCCTTCATAGAATATTTGACTTCACAAGTCCTTCCCCTCCTCCCCCCCCCCCCCCCCCCCAATTTCTCTTTATGGTTATACTTAATTCAAAACTATGAACTGTAATGTTGGATGACGAGTATATATTTCTTCCAAGTCATCAGACATTGGTCAAGACTGGCAAAAAATATCAAAAATATCTGACCTGTTATGGCAATCTGTTAGGGCAAGACTGACCAAGACTTTCCAAATTAATTAAGAGCTTTACAGAAAACTTATGAAATAATGTTTAAAAATAATGAAACAACTTCATATTTTTATTGATTTGAGTAGAACATTATTATTTATTTTATTTTTTTTCAAATTCAATAAATAGTCTCAGTTTAGGGACAAAATACCTAATTTATGACTTGTAATGGAAGTTGTTTAGCAGATTTTGACATTACAGTTATAGACATTCAGTTTGATGTTTCTCTAGGAAAATTCTAAGTTAGGATTATCAAAGTATACTTTAAAGCTTTGTGTGTACATGACCAGATTACTGAGGCTGTGGAAATGATGAAGGTGTTTATACTTCCTTCCCCCCCATCCCCCCCCCTTTTTTTTTCCTTTTTTTCTTTTTAAGAATAGTAATTGTGGAAAATGACTCTGCAGTCATGGCAAACACATCCTTAGAAAATCTAATTCAGAATATTCCATGTATGTGAATGTTCAGCAGAATTGATTTGGTTCACTTTGTTAGAACTGTGAATGCTGAGGCACATTATTTAAATCCATTTATTTCTCACAGGGGATTCATGATTTACAAAACCAATCTGAGACAATCTATTTTAACAAATTCTGTGGACTTCAGTGTCAAAGTTTCAGAGAAGATAATTTTGCCAAAAGCTTCTTTTGAAATAAAGAAGGTATATTTGCATATAGGACTTTCTCCTATCAGTAGACATCACAATAATATATATTGATTATATTATTAGGATGTTTAGAAATCTGTTCATGTAATTCCAGAAATATTACTTGATCTGAGTCAAGTCTTCTAAAGCTCTATTTTGAATGGTTGATTAAAAGGGAAGTACATGAACATTTTTATCTTTTTGAAACAAACTCATTTTAGCCATTTCTGAAACTGCTTATTAGACCACTCAGTCAGCAGAGTCCTCATGTCAACAACACATAAGAAGCATGTAAGGGGTGGTAGACTATGGCAATGTCACTCTTATCTGTGGAACCACCACTGGGGTGATTTCTGAGGGCCCTGTAACTCAGAAAAAAAATGAATCATACCTTAGTTTGTGTACCTATAGCTGCAAAATAAGCAGTGGTAGGGTCTAACTTTGCCATATAGACACCCGAGAAACATCCTTGAATGTCAACAAGACTTGTGGTGAAAAAGATTACGTTTACCCAAACGTCATCCCCCTGAATACAGCTATTTTGGTAACTTCAGCGATAGTACTCATTACCTTTGCAGTCTCATGTACCAATTATCTTTGATAGATGCAAAGCAACTTTAACCATTTTATCAAGCATGTTACAAAGGAATGAAAACTCGAAGGCCAGAAAGTGTTTTGTTTTAGTTCAGGCCTTTACTAAAAGCTGATGCCAAAGGAAAATTATTATTACCATATTCCAATATTCTCCAGCATAAAAAATAAATTTTAAAATTATTTATTTTCTACATAATTTTCAGCTTTAATACTGCATATTTTTGTTTAAGTGGGACACCTTGTCTAGATCCACTTAACTGAGTTCTTTAGCAGACCTTTTAGATGTCACAATATATCTTAGAAATTTCATTTTAAGAGAGCACTTAGTACCAAAAAAATAGTGATTAAGATAAAAAGTTACAAATCATTTACTCTGGTTAGAAACCATTTGTTCTATGTCTTTCTCAAAGGGGACTGTATAGTGTGTTTATTAATCATTTTTACAAGATTTAAACAGAGTATGTAGCATGAAAAGACTATTAATAATAGTCTCACTTTTCAACTTCATTTTTGGCTCCTAGGAATTTTACTAAACATTTTGTCAACAATTAGTCACTGTCAGACTAGTGAGCAGAAAGTTGGGCTCATTTCTCCCCAGTTCCTTTCCTTTCTGTTTTGTCAAGGAGTTAAGCATTTTTCAGAGTGTTAGGGATATTACCGATTCTAGTCAAATGTTATCAACAGAGCCGATTTGTCTAATTCACCAGAAAATCCTACTGCATGTTATATGAGCTTTCAGAATAGCATGCTACATAGTTTATAGGTTGTTGACACAATACTGTGTCTACAAATGTGCACTACAAATAAATAATGCAAGGAATTATATATATATATATTTAATAAAGAAGTCAAATATAATTAGCTTCTCAGAGCAAGTGTTTGTTAGCATTAAAGTACTGCAACATTCCTGTTCATTTTTTACACTTCAATATTTAAAATTGTGTATTGGTGGTCTAATGATCTACAAATTCACAACACTCCACATCATGAAAAACTCTACTTTTTTGTGAGCCTAAATATAAAGTTATTTATGACACAAAATATGTTTTTATTAATTATGTTTCACTTACTAGTAGAAAAAATTAGGAAATTAAAATCACACTGGAAGGTAAAGAAGTAGTGCAAGTGTTTTATTTGCACAAAGAGTTAATTTAGGTTTTCTCTCAGTACTGTATGTGCTTGTTTTCTGTGCTTACCAGCAATGAGTTGGTAAGCCAACAAGTTTTGCTTCAACACTGTTTAAAGAATACTCTGGAAGACAATTTCTAAAATTGATCTATAACCAACTGATGGACCCCATACAGGATATTGATGAGTGTCCAACCTTCAGGCTGAAGTGTCAGCTGAACATTACAAACATAAAATCGCTTTCCTGAAAGAAGAAGGGTTAACTCAGATGTTTTTTTATCATAGATGAACTGGCACCAATGTAATATCTTCTGGCTTTCAAATGTCGCTGAGTGAATAATAGCTGGTGCAATGGGCCAGGTACAATTGTCACATTCCAGTTCTGTGTTTGCAAGCATGCTCTTCTTCTGTAAGCTTAAGAAAGGAAGCAAGCAGCAGCCACAAATGATTGAATGATAGATATATGAAAGAAGTGTGAGGTGCTTTGTTTGTGGTCAAAGTCACAAAGCCTTTGTTTCTCAATGTAATGGTTAGAAAGCAGTTGCACTTTGTGTGTATACTTCCTATTTTTATAGATAGCAATACAGTTATACTCCTTTAAAGTCCTAAACTCTGAAACAAGCCGTTATGAAAAAATATTTCTAATTGGAAAAAAGATTTTTTGTTCTTTTCTTCTACTTGACATAGTTAATTCCATTCTGATATAGGTAAAAATAGATATCTTCCTCTGTATCTTATAGCCTAAAAATTGGTGTACGTCTTTCATGGGCTAATAATAATAATAATGGGCGGGGGAAAAAAAGCATAAATTTAATTTTAATAGACTTTGAATTGAAGTTATTATTCTATGTTCTAAATGTAAAATACACTGTTGTCTTTTAATATCTCTAGAGACAAGAAACAAACAAAAACAAACAAAAACATTTTCAGTTTTATAATCTAAACTAAATGTTGTGTACTGTTGCTAGTTTAGGAGAAGGAATTTATACCTGGATAACAACAGAAAGAGACACAACTTAGTGAGCTAATTCTTTGCTTGCTTCTTGCAACTGAGAACGGTACTTAAGAGTATCAGACCAGAAGAAAAATGAGACCACTGCTAATGATCAGTTGTTAACCATCACCCTTTTCCAAGTGGTCAATCCTCATGAGAAGGCTGCCATTTGAAAGCACATAGGCTTTTTTAATGGATGAATGAAGTCATGTTGGCTATTAAGAAAAGGGTTTGCATATTTTATTAGCTGCTGCTTTCTTTTTTTTTGGCATAGTCCTTCTGTCAGCTTTTAGAAATTACTTGCCTCTACAAGTTGTCTATTCAAAGTAAACAAATGTAAATATTTTATTTTATTATTTTATATTATTTTCATTGAGATGTCTATTGTGTTGTTAGTCAATATAGGTTTCTCCTGTGCTTTCCAATGTTTTGCTGTATTCCTTCTTCCAATTATGTATTCAGTCTTAGCTCAAAATGAGTCAGACAAGAAAAATGTGAGTACTGACACACAAAACTTCATCTTCCTTTCAGGGATATGTGTTGTAAATTGGGCACAAGATCATAGTGACCTTTGTATTCCTGCTGATAATGGGGCCACTCTGATATCAGATCATCCAACTGGAAGCCAAAATTCACGCCAGCCACCTGCAAACCACAGAGGCATTTTTGAGGCCTTTTTGATCATTGAAGATTTTTCAGAGATCATCTGTTCTGAATGTTCCAAGGAAGATGAAAGATGCCGATCTGTACATTCCTAGGGCAGTGCCAGGGGTGTTATAGACACCTGGATATTAATTATGCAAGAGGCCATAATTAATCCCAAACTGAAATGACTCTTGCCATATTTATTTTGTTCTGCACAACTTTTCCCTCTGTAGTGCCAATGCAAAGTAATAACATTAACCTACTTCCAGATTTTTGTCATCCATGGAATCCTTACACTCAGCTCATACCCCTGCAAAAAGCTCAATGTGTTCAATGTTATCTGTTACAATAATGTACATCTGCCCTGACAGCACCAAATTCACTCAAGGCAAAGTGGTTACTTTTGGTGTTGTTAGTTGCCATTCAACTCTTAGTTAAGACAGCAAAGAGCAGTATTCTTACTGGAGAAATGACTATGGCATAAGAAAAGAAAACAAGTCAAAAGAAGGTGACTACTGGTGGTGACTATTGCCTAAATTGCCAACAGGTGTCACTGGAGGGCCACTTGGGTAGACTTTTAATTTAGTTGAATGCTAGACTTCTTGGCCTGAACAGGTACAGTGGCCTTTCTTTTCTGCAAGGATAATACTATTTTGGCAACAGCATATTGACCAATAGAGAAATTTACATCTGAGTGAGCTTCTTTACAGTTCAATAGAAACGTATAGTTTTACAGTGTAATTTTGTTTCTCTTGAAAGTATCCTTACATAACAACATAAGCTTTAGGATAACTTTTTTATTTCTTTCCCCCTTTCTTTCTTTCCTTCTCTCTTTCAATACTAAGAAAAACAAACAAACAAACAAATAAAAAATCTGTGAAGTTCTCAAAGGGGTGAGCACTTATTTATCATTACCACACTGATTTAATGTGGTTTAACCCAGCTGGCAGCTAAGTACCATTTCTTTCAGCCATTCGCTCCTCCCTACGCACCCTCCTCACTCCCCCCCTCACTCCCCTTCCCCCCCCCCCCCCCGCCCCCCCCGCCACGTGGGATCGGGGAGAGAATTGAAAATTTAAAATGAAACCTGTGGGTTGAGATAGAGGCAGTGTATTAGGATAGAAAATAAAGGAAAATAATAATGATAATAATACTGTTAATAATAATGTGTACAAAACAAGTGATTCACAATGCAATTGCTCACCACCTGCTGACCGATGCCCAGCCCATCCCCGAGCAGCCGGTAGCCCCCACCCCGGCCAGCCACCCCATATTAATGACGTCAGATGGTATGAAATACCCCTTGGGACAGCTGGGGTCAGCTGTCCTGGGTCTGTCCCCTCCCAGCTCCTGATGCATGCCCAGCCTGCTCATTGGCAGGACTGAGAAGGAAGCTGAAAAGTCCTTGGCTTACTGTAAGCACTGTTCTGCAACAACTAAAACATCAGTGTGTTATCAACATTATTCTCATCCTAAATCCAAAACATAGCACCATACCAGCTACTAGGAGGAAAATTAAATCACTTGTAAATATTTTGTATATAATGCCAATATATATTATACATATAATTACATTATATATATTGCGGTATTTATATTGTATGGATTACAGTGTGTGTGTATATATATAAAATATATATTCTTCCTCCCTTGGTGTTTTTCCTAGCAAGAAAAATTATACCTAATCTCCTGTTACCCGTTTATTCAAACAATTCTAATCTTCTGAATCTGGTAATTAAAGATAAAATTTTTTTGCTGTTTTTCCAGATGATTGACATTTATGACAGGCAGGTTAACTTTTCGGTCATTTTTAGGTCATTTATTGTCTTTGCTTAGTTTTTACAATAAGTTACATTCCTTAATTTACATTAATAAATTAATATTTAATTATCATTAATTAACATTTCTACCCTGTGTCCTTTTAGGTTTTCTCTAATATTGATGAACAGCTAAATACATTTTTTTTTTCCATTTGATATTGATCTTTTAGTTGGAAAAAAAATCAAAAGTATATTAATTCAAACAGTTTTATGTAGCTTCCATCTGTATTTATGTGTAACAAAAAAGTATTTCCAGCTTTCACAGTCCTACAGAATAACTTTTCTTGATAAAATAGGAATTTCTAAAAAGCAATCAGATGCTTTAGAAATGGAGCTTTGTGCTATAAGTGTGGAATAATGTACTATGTCTGTGTGGGATGAGTTAAGTTTCTTCATAGCAGCCATTCTGTTGCTGTGTTATGGTTTTATAGTTAAGACATTGATGATAGCACACCAATGTTTTGGCTGTTGTTGAACAGTGCTTACACAGGGGCATAGCTTTCTATTTTTCCCACTCTGTCCTCTGCAACTTTGGGGTGGGAAAGAGATAGGGAAGGGACACAGACAGGATAGGTGATCCAAAATGTCTAAAGGGGTATTTCATGACATACAACATCATGCTCAGCAGTAAAACTGGAGGCAGAGGAAGAGACGGTGGGTCTGGTTTCCAAAGTAGCCCTTGTTTTGAGACTGTCTAGGCATCAGTCTGCCTGTGGGGGGTAGTGAGTGATGTCCTTTGCTTTGGCTGTTTTTTTCTCTTCATCTATTAAAATGTTTTTATCCCAGCCCACAGATTATCTTGCTTTATTTCACATAAAGTGAAATTTTAGTGTACATATTTTCTCCCTGTGTCCTGCTGGTTGGGGGTAACTGAGGAAGCAGCTGTGTGGGCCCTTTGCTGCTGGCCAGGCTGTCTCATTCAATTGGTTTTCTATACTCAAACTACTTTCATCTTGTTGTTGAGTGACTTTGGATTTGACTATTTAGACCAATGGCTGAAGAATATTTTCAAAACATATTTTGAAGGAGTACATCAGACACTTGTTAATTGTTCCTCCAAGACCCACAACCTTTTTTTAAATTATCTTCTTTTTTATTATTATTATTATTTTTAATCTTGTTACTGTGATATTGTTTAATGACTATTTTGTTTAATGACAAGCTTAACCTGTGAACATTTGGAGAAGTAGTTACTGAGAAGACAATAGACCAATGAATGCATTCTGCAGTGTTTATTGCTGTCATCTTTATTTATTATATAAAATAAAATAAAATCTACCACCAGAACAGTTGTCAAAAGCTTTTCTAGTGGCATTTCTTATAGAGTTATTTCTATTTACCATGAAAAAAGACAATAGAATTGAATGTTGAATATATCTTCAATCTTGAATATATCTTTCGATCTTCAATACTTTAAATAATCTACATTGGCCTAACCTCATTGCACAATAGTTTCAGAGCATTTTATACTGAACAAGGCAAATTTAAAAGCAGTTAAGTGTCATGTACAAATTTCAATTGGATTCATTAAAAGTATTTTATAGTAGAAATTCCATAATAGCTTAACTGAAGGAAACTTTTGACCTCCCTAGTACTTTGATAAATTTATGCTAAGAAGCTTTTCACTTCTTAGAAATATGTATAAAAATCGGTTTTTAATCTTGCTAATATACATCCTATTGTTTTTTTGTTATTTTCCTCCTAAGCGTTCTTATAAACGTATGAGATTCAGGACATTTTCAAAAGGTTTTTATGGATTTAAGGCTGGATTTTCTTCTAAATTGTAAAGAACACGCTTTAGATTTCAGTACTAAAGCAGTATAGAAACAAAGAATATATTCTCACTTCACCTTCTCTCTGACCTATTCTTTTGTACTGTTTGTAGTAATGTTTTTGTCTTCACAATAGAATTAAATTTGAAAGAATACATCAAGATAGAATCATAAAAGACTGTTTTCATGCTTAGGCCTGAGTTAGAAAACTGGGTTAAAGACATTGCAATATATATTAACACAATTTACTAACTTACGTGGAATCTAGAAGCTTTTTTTTATTATTTTTTTCACTACAATTTTCTTATTGCTTATCATATCTGGAGCTAAAATTCAAATGAGTCCTATCTGGAACTGGGTAGGGTAAGTAGCCATAGCAGACATAAATTTCTTTCTGTGACCACTTAGAGTAGCAGGCCATACCTAAGAGCCTGAGTTGCTGAATATTAAAATAAATTGTTTGGACACCTAGCCAAGCATCCTGTCCCCCAAATCTGTTTGGAATGCTTGGGGATAGATCAGGAAGGGTAATCATGGCATAAACATATATGACAGTTTCCTCTAATTCTCTTCTAGCTTCCAACTATTTGTATCTCAGGGACTTCCTGAACTAACTGTGGTCTCTGTGTACTCAGTAATACCTGATGAATTTCATTCCATATTTGAATATTTTAATATCTGAGCTCAGCAAGTACACTTTTACAGTGGTAAATGTGATGTGTACAGTAAAAAGCTATTAGAAAATAAGACCCTGCTGTATGTTTGCTGATTACTCTTTGCTTTAAAGATGTCCTACCCTGGCACTTAAAAAATTTAAACAAAACAAAACAAACAAAAAGAAATGATTATGCTTCAAACCATATTTTCTTGAATCTTGCTTATATTGCTTATGCCATATTTCTGATCAGATGTTATACAAATAGATAATTTTTGTGAGATTTTTGCCTGCCAAATAAATTGTAGTAGGCTATACAGGTCTGGGCAGCAGTTGTAAAGAGGAATATAGACAGAATACATTTAAAATGAGACAATATAACAGAGATTTAGAAGGAAGCAAAAAATAGATCAAAGTGCACTAACATTTATTTTTTACAGGTTTCCTGATGATTAATTTCTCAGTATGATATCTTGGCTGTTCAATGCATCTTGTTAACTTTGACATTAGCTTTTCTGTAAGGGCTGTGTCATCAGTTCAGAAATTAAACATTTTGTTTTTCAAAAAATATATTAAGGGCAGAAGAAGAAACAAAAGTACTTCATTTGCACTGAAGAGTGTACCTCATTTTAAGATGCACTTTTAAAATTTCTTGTAGTAGCTACTAAAATGTGTGATAGAATAAGGTTTACTCTTTCCTTATTTATATGTTTGCCCTGTATGTAAGGAAAAAAATAAAAAAAAAAAAAAATGGTTACCTTTCCACTTTATGATTTTCTTTAAATCTTAAAAAAGTTGGTATAATTTGCCAGTACTGAATTATATTTGTAAATTTTCATAGGATTTCAAAACACTAAGAAAATACTGTCTTTCACACACCAAATAATCAACCCTGTCTATTTGTACTGGGAGATTTTAAACTAACCATTTGGATACAAATTTGTAACACACACATACATAAAACAAAGCAAAACAAACAAACTCTCCCAAAAGTTACTAGAGAAAATGATTTTGTTTGCTTGTTTGTTTGTTACTATTAAAAAAAGTTACTGAATAGTACAACCTGGGGAAAAAAAAAAAAAAAACAACAAAAAAAAACAGGGCAGTCTTTTTCATTTCTAATTTTCCTAGCTTCCTCTTAGTTTTCTAACAACTTATAATCTATTAAATCATGGCATGGACCACAGAGAATGATGTTTGTGCCCATGTAGTTATGTATACCAAATCGAAAATTGAAACATGAGAACAAGATAATCATAGAGCAGCTCATATTTAAACTGAGAAAGTAAAAGTCATGAAGTAAAAATATTTGAAAAATATAAAAGAGTACTACTGTTCTTGATAGTTGTGACCACTGTTGTGCTCATCGCTTAGAGCAGGCAATTTACTTTCAGCACATATGCCTTTGTTATAGAAGCTTTTATTTGCAGCTGGTGTTGACATTGGAATTCAAATGTCATTTCTGACTGAAGTGGAAGGGATGAGTAAGGAAGGAAGAGAAAAAAATTTGAACACAGATAAGCAGCTCAGTGTCTAGTGTTCTGTTAACACTGCTTTAGGTGGGGAAAAAAAAAAAAAAAGGAAGGGAAGGACAAGAAATAAATGGAGGAACAATCACAGTTGAAATGTAGGCTTTCAGCCAGCTATCAAATTGATTTGATATGAATTAGGCCTAGGGACCAGTTATGAAGATGAAGAATGGTTTTTTCCTGTAGTGATATAATAATACTGTGTGGGAAATGGCAAAGGAAAATAGTCATAGTATTTTACTTCTTGGAATCATTTAAAAAGAATGAGAAATCAGTACACAGGAATAAATAAAATGCAAATTGCTGCAGGATTCTGGTTATGTTGGTGATGGCATTTATCTCGAAAGCTGAAGGCATAGTTTTCAAGACATAATTCACTGTATTTAACTTTATGATGCTCTTTTCTTTTTCTTTATCTTTTCTAAGTGAATGTAATTTCATTTATTTTTTCATTCTTTTTAAAGTGAATTCGGTGTTGATGCCAGTGGCATGCTCACCTACTTCAGAGAAAGTAACAGCAATGAAACATCTTCAAATGGAAACAAATTCACATTTTTATCAATTAAGTCCAAGATAATTTCAGTGAAGTCAGGGGAGTCATTCAGTATTTTCATCTCAATAGTAAGCAGAGCAGAGTCTGTCCTTTTGCCAGTCTGTCCTGAGCAATAGGAACTACCAGTACTAGAAGTGACTTTACTCTCTAGGTAGGGACTGATTTCACCTAAACTTACCTAAAATGTAGGTGTCATTCTAAGCTGGTCATCTGTATTTCCTCACACATCTAGGAAATTACTTTTATTAGATTTCTACCAGTTCAAAGATAGGTGTCTAAAAATCTGAAGCTGCTTCTGGAGGCTTTTTTTTTTTTTTTCGCCATAGTTTCTGTTGGGGTAGTACTAATAATATTAGAATAGACAAAGAAATTTTAGGTGGCCAAAGTTAACAGTGATCCATACACCCTTCCATATCTTATCTGATCTGGAGCTCTGCATGACACAAATATGTCAATTATGATTGTTGCTTCTTGACATATTCATGCTATTCTTCTCAAATTATCTATTCTATGCCCACAAATCATTGCATAACTTTCAAATGGAAATTCTGCTGAAGGTTTAGGACAAAATAAGCTCTAATATCATATTTAGTTTAAGTGAAATATGTAATAGGTGTTAATCAGACTACTGAATGGACAAGATCCACTGCTGAAATGTGGATTATGAACCTCCTTGAAAACCAAGATTCTGAGTCTGGAAAAATATTGTTTTGATCCTAAGCATCCCACGCTAGTAATTTCATTCAGATCAAGAGTGCTCTTTCATAGAAAACCTCAGGATCACCACCACCTCCTGCACTTTGTTTCACATCACAGTGTGGTTCTGTAAAGACTTTATCATTCCAGGTGAACCTCAGCTGGAAGATGCACTCACCTTATATCTGCTAGGGATCATTCATTCAGCCTGTGGGACTGGACAAGAATTAAGGCATTACTTCAGAAACCTCAGTTTAAAGAAGCATTACTTTTCTCTACATGAAAGGATGTTGAAAAACTGAGACATAAGATTAACTACAAGTAACAGAGCAAAACAAATCAAGAATTCTCTGTTCCCTCATATAATCTTAAAATAATGTATTTGTATTTTTTGAAAAACAAAGAAACAAAAAACACAATGTCATGAGGAGAAGCTGCTTGATTCATGTGGTTTAAATCAAATCAGGATCAAAGCAGTTTATTAACTTATTAATGAGATATAACTAACAAGTAGTCAGTGAAGTATATTTTCAGGATATATAACAGCAATACAAAAAACAAATAAACTAACAAAATACAACTATATGACTAGACACTTACAGAATGTTAGTAAACTGTTATGAATTTCTAAGCACTGTTCAATAACTATCCCCAAAACCCCTAATCACATGCACATACTCAAACACACACACATGCAGATATAGGTGTACACCAAGTCCCCTGCCCCATGGATTACCAGCACACCCACTGGGGGCAGAGGGGGTCCCCCAATCTGTGTGTGCAACATGTGACTGCTTCAGCATCGGGTGAGTTTCTGTCGCTCCCAACCATCCCTCTACCCACATGAGGAAATAGGAAATACAAGGTCCCACATGCCCCAAGGATGTCCCTGCAAACTGCCCCACAGGGATGACCCCTGGCTGGGCACAGGTTCCCCATGGAGGGGGTGTTCTGTTTGGGCTGTACAAAGGCTGTGATGCCAGGGACCAACTTCTTGCAATGTCAAACTGTTCAGGTATTGTCTTCCTCTCACTTCTCTCTCCCTAACTTAAAAATTTTTCACACTTCTTTTGTATTTCTTTACAGGCTGATTGTACTTTGCTTCAAAAGACTAATTCCCTGGTTGCAGCTCAGTTCAAAACAGATTTGAACGGGAAAACAGATTTGTAAAGTCAAGAACTGAATATTAGTATAAATGCCTTTCTGTGTCATTATGTGATGGGAAAAAAAAAAAAAAGGAAAAAAAAAAGAAGGGAAGGAAGGGAAGGGAGGGGAGCGAGGGGAGGAAAGGGAAGGGAGGAAAGAGAAGGGAGGAAAGAGAAGGGAGGAAGAGAGGAAGGAAAGGGAAGGGAGGGAAGGAAGAGGAAGGAAGAGGAAGGAAGAGGAAGGAAGAGGAAGGAAGAGGAAGGAAGAGGAAGGAAGAGGAAGGAAGAGGAAGGAAGAGGAAGGAAGAGGAAGGAAGAGGAAGGAAGAGGAAGGAAGAGGAAGGAAGAGGAAGGAAGAGGAAGGAAGAGGAAGGAAGAGGAAGGAAGGAAGGAGGGATCTTTGCTGTACATATTCAAGGACATCCTTCCTTTGTTACACTAGGATAGTGGACTTCCATATTCTGTTAAAACCTAATCTATAGATTCTCATTTCACAGACTATCCTTTGAATCTATCTATACAGTAAAATGGAAAATATTCTTATTTCACTTAAAAACATATACTTATCAGACACAGAGTATAAATCCCCATATCAAAGCAAAGCTTCCTTCCTTTTTGTTTAGGATTTTACAGTGACACATGAAGAAACTGCTCTGAAATCTTCACAGTGGCCACAGGAAAATAAAAATAAAAAGCTGTTAGTGTTGTGTATTTCTTGATGAATAGTTACTTCTTGCCTGAAATAGTTGCTTGCCTAAAATAGTTACTTCTTGCCTGAAATTCTTGAAATAGCATTGAATAAATATTTTGATCTAGTATTCAGAGCATGAAATAAAATATATACTCATCAAGAAAAGACAGATTTATGAATTCAGTTTGTGTCATGTGGGGCTGACACTTTGCCTTGATGATTAGTTAAGAAATTAAGAAAATTTGCTCTTGTAATTAATGAGAATCAGCAGAGAAATGTGAAAACAAAACAAAAAAAATCTTAATTTGTCTAACATCAGATATTCACTGACTGCAATTTTACTCAGTCACCTTTCATTTGGAAAGAATTCAAAAACACAAAGATAACCAGCTTTAGCTTGATGCTGCTAGAAGACGTAAAACGTTTTTAGGCTCTGAATATTAATTACCATGCTGTTTTAAAGGTTACAACAGTCACTTTCTCACAAGGAGGTCATAGTTCTGATTGAATAAAGGATTGATTATAAAATATTATAGAACATTACAGTGAACTGCAGCAACAAATCCAGCAAGCAAGTTATTCTTTGATAGTCCTAAAAATGAAATAAAGGCATGTGGAAAAAAAAAAAAAAAAAAAAAGTATATCTTTCAAAAAAAAAAAAAGTCAATTATGGATTTGTTCTTTGTTTGTTTGCATTTCCCTATTGGTATGAGAAAGAACATGTTACTGTTATTTTAACAACCATGCTTGCCACTACTAGAGTATTTTTTTTTTAATTAGAAAGCTATATCAAATGCTATTTAGTAATAAAGGTATGATTCATATTACTGCAACTGAAGTAAGCATTTTACGAAAAATACAGACTCCATGAAACACTTTATGACATTAAATAGCTATTAATAATTCCTATTTAAATCTGAAAAAAACATTTTTTTTGGATGCAAGGTAATACATTTCATTTAATAATGGCTAATCTTGCATGTAGAAATGCAATATCATAATGTAGTCTATATAGCATTTGAAATTTAGCATTTAATCCTTTATATGATACTGTTTTTAAATCTTGAGGCTGGATTTACATCTCATTGTAGAAATTTTACCACAGAAAACATCATGCAAATGTATTTGTGAATGTCCAACACATCTAACTGTTTCTTCTTTTTGATCACCTTTTCTTCTTTTCCGCTTCCATTTTCAGTCATTTAATTAATCCAACCTTGTGAATTTCTTCCTTCTCGTCACTGAAAAAAATGACAACCAGTGCAAATAAATCTGTTCCCCTTTGCCAAAGGAGTTCAAATGTAGTGCAAGGTCTTTTTTTGCTTAGAACCTCAGGTCACCCTTGTAATCCTTGCTAGTAACAGGAACGCATTGTTATGGCAGCCTAAGGTGGCTCAAGGCTGCAGACAGTGAATCTCTTTCTCACTTCAATTTCAAACTGCTCCAGGACTGCAGATCTCCTGAGTCCAGGGGCCCTCTTCTGGCAAATTTGCCTGAAATGATAATTTGCTTGGAAACATCAGTGAGTTCCTTCTTTGACTTGACAAGCAACTACCAGTGGCACCTAAATCAGTAATGTCCATCTGCAAACATCCATATGTTGTAAGGTATTCTAATAGACTCCTGGCTTCCAGTTGTGTGACAGGAAAAGATCTGTGGGAGTTAAAGAGAGGGGTGTAAGTACATGACTCAATGTGGTAATTTGAACATAACACGAAGTCTAGACTGTGAATGATGGGCATGGATAACATTTCAGGTTAGCTGGTTTCAGAAAAGCAAAATTAATCTCAGTCCTAGTCTCTCAGTCATTTTGTTCTATGTTGCAAGACAGGCAGCAAATGTGTCATGCTTTGTTTCTAAAATCTGATAAACACAGTACAGGAACAAAAACTAGCAGCACAGCTCTTCCTGCAATTTCCAATGAAAGAAACAAAACATGATTTGTTCAGATAAAATATCTTGACCAAAGACTGAATTGCTCACAATTTACCTGCTATCTTCCTAATAAATAACCTTTGCAATTTTTTGAGTGTAATTTTTCTTTCCCTACATTGTTTCCTGATTCTTTTACTATTTTATTCATCCTTTTTCTTTTTCTGAGTTTGTCCATCCATATCACAAGTACAATAATATATAGAGCTATGTAGGTCAGAAGAATTTTGGTCCATGTTAAGAACCATTTAAATTAATGTGTTAGTGAGCATTGTTCATAGTGGAAGACTTGGTATCTCACTTATTCCTGTATGTAGTCTTTGCATAAAAACAATTTCCAATTTTTTTATACCTTAATCACATGAAGTTATCAAATGTTTAAAATCTTCAGACTATATTTTTTCATTGATACAGAATTATTTCAGAAAAGAAATAATGATCTTTCACAAACATAATCTCTGCAGTAGGGCAAAACAAACCAAAACCAAACAACACACAGAATGATTTCCACAACCTGCACTGGAGACATATAACTAGGACTGTAACTTTTTTTTTTTTTAATAAAAAAAGGCGGGGGGGAGCTCAGAAGATGAGAATATAAGTTGTGAATATATGTTTACCCTGTAGCTAACTCTGTCTGGTGAACTAAAAATATCCCTTTTTTCCTTATAGGTTTTTTAAGTACTGGGGACCAAGCTGCAAAAGGTAATTACGGATTGCTTGACCAAATCCAAGCTTTACGTTGGATTGAAGAAAATATTGGATCTTTTGGAGGAGACCCAAAAAGAGTTACTATTTTTGGATCTGGGGCAGGAGCTTCCTGTGTCAGTCTTCTGACACTCTCTCACTATTCAGAAGGTAAGGATCTCCTGAGCAAAACATAGAAGTTCAGTAACAGTAAAATGACTCTATTGTAAATCAACAGTACACTTTTAAAACAAAACAAAACTTTATATATATATATATATATTCATATATATATAATTTAAGGAAAATGGGAAAATCATGTAGGCTGAATTAGAATTACACCGTCTGTAATTTTTTGTAAAATGCCTACATCTAGTATTCTGCATTTGTATTAATCAACACAAATATTTTACATTAAAAATGCATGATTTTGTAGTAGAAATTTCACACAAAAACTTTCACAGGCCGTATATTTTTTTCTGGATTAATCAACAGTCTCCACTGAATCTTCCATCAAAGAATCTGATGTATTTAAAATTAAACAGAGCAGTGACATTTTTCATTTCTTAAACATTCTTGTCTACCTTTCCAACATGTATTTAGATACTTTCTTTACTAAATAACAACATAACTCAATTTCATTCAAAAAATATTTAACTCTCCACAAGTAGTACATGATCCTACACAGAGTTCTTAAGATTTTGGTAAGTGTCTGAGCTGCAGAATTTCTGCCCTCAGAAAACAACCAACCAACCACCACCAACAACAAACAAAGAACATATAGCAACAGTAGTGTACTGATTCTTATTGGCAAGAACAACTCTGTAAAAAAAAATAATAAAAGAAGACAAGACCAATGTGATGGCTTTACACTGATGGCTAACCGTGCTCTACCACACCGCTCTTTCACTCTCTGTCCTGAAAGGAAGAGAGTGAAAAAATATGAAGAAAAAATAGCTTGAGGGCTGACATACAGACCCCTGTTTACTGAAAATTACTCACCAAGGCGCAGCACAGGGAGATTAACATAATTTGTTGACTATTGTTAATAGACTACAGCAGTGAGAAACTAAAAGCAAACTTAAAGCACCTTCCCTCCCATCCAGCCTGCTTCACCTTGGTCCCCTCCATGAATTGAAGATGAACTTTTGCTCTGGTGCCTGGAGCACCTCCTCTTCCTCCTTCTTCATTGACCTTGGTGTCTGCAGGGCTATCTTTCTCAACATTATCTCACTCATCTATCCCAGCTGCTGTGGCACAGCAGCTATTTTCCTTTCTTAACCATGCTTTCACAAAAACACAACCAGTGTCACTCATTGGATCAGCTTTGTCCAGTGGTGGGTCCCTTTTCCAAGAGGGAAAAGCTGGAACTGGCTCTTATCTAATATGGGGCAGCTTCTGGACTCTGCTTATAGTGCCTGCCCCTACAGCCCCCCTGCTACATAAACCTTGCCAAAACAAACAAAGAAACGAACAAACAAATATGTATTGTATTTATAACTCCATGTTACTCCTATCATAATCAAACATACAGAAAGCTATGGCAGAAATCTAAGCCATAGCAGTCATTTGTAGCAAGGCAGCTAGTAAACATATCCTATTTGAAAGTACATAGAATTATTCCCGACAATTCAGGGAATTGGTACAATACTATGAAGTGAGTAACTGTTGAGTAATCCCTGCTAAAAGCAAGTAAATGGAACAATGAAAAAAATCAACTAATTGCATTACTGAAATTTAATACCCTGTGCAGTAAGTAGTCATCACAAAGGTGTATTGACCACAGCCCACTTTCCCTGTAAATGCTTCAAGGTCTTCAGATATTTTTGTAGCTCTTGCTGTCTTCGGTATTTCAAGAGCTTGAGTGTAGAAACCATGTGCAGAAGAGGCTCAGGCTTTTTAGTTTAAGTAGGCCATTTTAGTTATCTTACCAGGAAAAAGAAGATGGGTGTGATTCTCCAATAAGCTCCAGTTGATCTGCAGTGCTCTGGTGCCACAAAGAAATCCTTCAGACTAGGTCTTTTTTTTTTTTTTTTTTTTTTCAATATTATAAAAATATAAAACAACCAGAACTATTCAATTTTGTCTTATTTTCTTCTAAAATATGCAAACATATTTTAATTCACCATATAAGCATTACTAACACTATATATATATATATATGCACACTCTCAGGTGGTAATGAAAAATTATGTCAGAGGAGAAGGTTCAAGCCTATTAAATTGATTTTAGCAGAGCAGATTTTTTCAAATTATATGATGCATAGCTTCTGTGAAGGAAACAAGAGTGTGTAATTTTCATTTGACCTTTAAACTACTGAAGAATGCATTTATGAGAGTCATTTACATGGCGAAGAGGATATGATTGCTTGTAGTTGCCACTCCTTTAAAGAAATTTTTACAGATTTACCACTGTGTTAAAGCCAGGGGACTAGCATTTAAATTAAAAATGCAAGAAAACTGCAGTACAAGCACAAGTTTTGTTCTTGAAACAGTAACCTGAAACATTCATGCTTTCAGTATGTGAGCATCAAGAACAAGAGAGAGTTTAATTAATAGCCTATTACATATACTATTAAAAAGGAGCAGTGAGTAGAACATATAGAAACTGAATTTGAATATAAGAATATGCATTCTTTAGTTATTGTATAGTCAATACATTCTTTGTTTAGTGAATGCTGATTTTATTTTATATTTTATTTTATTTTATTTTATTTTATTTTATTTTATTTATTTTATTTTATTTTATTTTATTTTATTTTATTTTATTTTATTTTATTTATTATTTGTAATATATAACTTGATTTGTATTTAAACAATTTGCACCTGCAGGTTTGTTCCAAAAGGCAATCATACAGAGTGGAACAGCCCTGTCCAGCTGGGCAGTGAACTACCAGCCTGCCAAGTACACCAGGATATTGGCAGATAAAGTCGGCTGTGACATGCTGGATACCACTGATTTGGTTGAATGCCTTCGAAATAAGAATTACAAAGAACTCATTCAACAGACCATCACTCCAGCCACGTACCACATTGCCTTTGGGCCTGTGATAGATGGAGATGTGATTCCAGATGACCCTCAGATTCTCATGGAGCAAGGAGAATTCCTTAACTATGATATAATGTTGGGTGTGAATCAAGGGGAAGGTTTAAAATTTGTGGATGGCATAGTAGACAATGAAGATGGTGTTTCCCCCAATGATTTTGACTTTTCTGTTTCCAATTTTGTGGACAATCTATATGGTTATCCAGAAGGGAAAGATACACTGAGAGAGACCATTAAATTCATGTACACTGATTGGGCAGACAAAGAAAACCCTGAAACAAGACGGAAGACCCTGGTAGCTCTTTTTACTGACCACCAGTGGGTTGCTCCTGCTGTTGCCACTGCTGACCTTCATGCCCAGTATGGATCTCCGACATATTTCTATGCATTTTATCACCACTGCCAAAGTGAAATGAAACCAAGCTGGGCTGATTCGGCTCATGGTGATGAAGTCCCTTATGTGTTTGGCATTCCTATGATTGGCCCAACAGAACTGTTCAATTGCAATTTTTCCAAGAATGATGTCATGCTCAGTGCAGTAGTTATGACATATTGGACGAACTTCGCCAAAACTGGGTAAGTCTGACCTTCAGCATTCCTTTTGGTTGATAACATACTACTAAGCTAGTCAACATTCCATAGCAATGGCCTCAAACCCTGATTGTGCTGTAGTATTATAGC
This sequence comes from Anser brachyrhynchus, assembly GCF_964034855.1. Lineage (NCBI taxonomy): Eukaryota > Metazoa > Chordata > Aves > Anseriformes > Anatidae > Anser > Anser brachyrhynchus. The sequence continues at coordinate 136,605,742 of NC_137694.1, forward strand.
ACTATTTGGTATGCATGAGGCAGTATGTAACTGGGGCTTATTCATATTTAATACATTTTTAATTAGTGTGTTCCCTCAAACTATTTTTTTTCAGTAGTTCAGTGAGAAGAATAAAGCACTGTATTTTTGATTTAAAAATAGGAAAATTATTAAGAAAATACACATCTCAGGGAAAAAACAGCTCACTAAGATACTGAAAAATCAGAAGAAATGTGTTCTACTTGAAGAAGGAACTGTCACACAGCAATTATGTCTTACAAAAGTAGTTTTATTATTATTATTATTATTATTTATTTTATTTTATTTTATTTTATTTTATTTTATTTTATTTTATTTTATTTATTTTATTTTATTTTATTTATTTTATTTTATTTTATTTTATTTTATTTTATTTTATTTTATTTATTTTTATTTATTTTAGTGACCTTCATAGGAACAGAAACCCAGGGAAGAAGTGGATCAGGCAGACATTGGAAAGATTTTTTTTTTCCCTCTGGTGGCTGTAATTGCTTCAAAGCACTTCACCAGGATGAAGAAAAGACTCAGATATAAATTTTGCTTTGAGAAGGTTGAACGTTTAAATTAATTCTGCTTACAAAATAGAGACATCAAGGTTTTGCTGAAATACAGTTGTAAACATCAAGGAAAGAGCCCTCAAAGCAGCTTAATCTGTGAGCGCCATTAATAATTTCTGCCCGCTTTCTATAACATTCCTCTAAAGAATACTGCAGTGTTTTACTTGAACAGCAAGGGCTTTTTTGTTAACCTTGAGTCTTCGGTACTGAATTAAAACAAAGATACTTGTGGCACAAAGGGGCTGTAAATCCTTCCAATGAAAGTTTAATGGCAGGATTGGACTCTGGAAACTGCAGCTTTACTGCAGTGCAGTGAATGGTATGCAGCACTATAAGAAAAATTCAGAGATGCCTAGTGCGAAACACAGAGCTCTAGCAGCCTTTAATGAATCCAAACAATGTTCGAGGGAGGGAGATTTTGCAGACTGAACAAAAACCTTGAGCATGAATTGAGTAAGAAACAATCAAATGCTTCAGGTCACTTTACAAGGAAAAAGAAAGCTTCTGTTGCATTGCATTTTAGACAAGCAGGTACTTTCAAATACAGAAATCCCACAGGGCTACAACAAGAGTGAATGAACTGTGGAATATTTAGATGTTTTTGGAAACAATAAGTCATCAGTTGGATGACTGGTTTTGACAAACTTAAGGACAAAAGCTTGGTTTATGGACAGAGAATGCTGCATGCTGGCTGTACTGCACACTCAGGAAGACTATTTTACCATCATTATGTCTTTATTTGTATGGATCAAGTGTCACATATACGTGGAGGACTTCATATTCTTGCAAATAGACGTGTTTGGAATTGTTATGGAGATCTCTACAGTCTCGCTGTTACATTTAATTTCTTTATGATTGTCCCATGTAGAATAAGTTGTATTTAAGCAATTTTTGAGGAGCTTCTCGCAGTCCCATTACTTGTAGTTGCAAGCAGTTTACAGCTGTTGCTACATGAAAGCTAATTTCAGCAAGCTATACATACCATCACCCAGTTATGAATCCATGGTCATACTACACGTACATAATATAGCAGGTACTTCAGGATAGCCATGAATCATTTCTGAAGCCTCCCTATAGTTGATGAGACAGAAATGTAGCGTTACAAACTTGCCATGTTGTAGACAGAAAGATACATTATTTTAAAAGACCTCTAGATGTAAAAATTAATTTTTCCCAGGTAAGGGGAAAGACCAACTCAAGATACTTTTTTTTTTTTTTTCCCGCTTGTTTTATATGAACAATATAATTATTATCAATATTTAATATAATATTAATTATTCTGGATAATACAGGAGAATACTTGTAGGGAAATAATATTTTAAGATTGTATTTTCTCTGTAACCACTGGTACCTCCAATGGTAAAGGGAAGCTTGTAGCACCTCAAAACAAAAGTAACAGGGCGCATATATCATACAAGCATAGAAACATAGAATATCCCAAGTTGGAAGAGCCTTATAAGGATCATCTTGTCCAACTCCCAGCACCACACAGGCCTACCCAAAAATTCAGACCATATGACTAAGAGCACAGTCCAAATGCTTCTTAAACTCCGACAGGCTTGGTGTTGTGACTACATCCTGGGGAGCCTGTTCCAGTGCAAGACAACCCTCTCGGTGAAGAACCTCTTCCTGATATCTAGCCTGATGAGACCGACGACCTGGAGGCGGATGTTTCCACCACCAGGCACAGCAATGATGACAACTTGTACTGCACCCCCCACACCCCCACACCCCCCCCCAATCAACCGCTCCATCCTGCCTACCACCCCCTGGGCCGCTCGGGAGCCCATCATCGACAGAAGCTGCCTGCCCAAGTCCCCCCCATACACCGCCTTTCTGGGAAACCTCCCTACTACATGACGGAGGAGTCACAGAATCACAGAATCATAGAAACACAAGGTTGGAAAGGACCTACGAGATCATCTAGTCCAACTGTCTTCCTATCACCAATAATACCCACTAAGCTACTAAATCATATCTCGTAGCACCTTGTCCAGGTGCTTCTTGAACACCACGAGGGATGGTGAGTTCACCACCTCCCTGAGCAGGCCGTTCCAGTGCCTGACCACTCTTTGAGAGAAAACGTTTTTCCTGATATCTAACCTAAATCTTCCCAGGCACAACCTGTGGCCATTTCCTCGAGTTCTATCATTAGTTGTCTGGGAGAAGAGGTGGACCTCCTCCTCATCACAGCCTCCCTTCAGGAAGTTGTAGAGTGCAAAGAGGTCACCCCTGAGCCTCCTCTTCTCCAGACTAAACAACCCCAGCTCCCTCAGCCGCTCCTCATAAGACTTGTGCTCCAGATCCTAATGTTTAGCCTGAACCTCCCCTGTTGCAGTTTGACACCATTCCCTCGGGTCATATCATTGGCCACTAAAGAGAATATGGATCGGCGCCTGCCCCTCCACTCCCCCTCGTGAGGAAGCTGTAGACCACAATGACGTCTCCCCTCAGCCTTCTCTTTTCCAGGCTGAACAGGCCAAAGTGACCTCAGCCGCTCCTCGTACATGTTCCCCTCTGGGCCCTTGACCATCTTTGTAGCCCTTCTCTGGACACTCTCCAAGAGTTTCACATCCCTTCTGTACTCTGGTGCCCAGAAGTGCACTCAGTATTCGAGGTGAGGCCGCACCAGCGTAGAGTAGAGCAGGACAATCACTTCTCTCAGCCGACTAGCAATGCCATGCTTGATGCACCCCAGGATACGGTTGGCCCTCCTGGCTGCTAGGGCACACTGCTGGCTTATATTCAGTTTGCTATTAACCACAACGCCCAGATCCTTCTATGCGGGGCTGCTGTCCATATATCGAGAGCATATATGGAGAAACCATTCTTCTATCTACACCGCCACATGCAATCTGAAATCTATGTGGTGTACTTTGAGGTCCTACAACTCTCAAAAAGTAAAGGGTTGGTGAGTTTGTTTTTTTTTTTTTCGCTTTTTTTTTTTCCCACCATTTATTAAATTAATAATTTTAAATTAATAATTTCCCTTATCATGAACTGGGCATTATTTCTGTTTGTACCCATGGCAAAAAATATGAAAAATCTGTTAAGTGACAGATTTTGCCATTTGATGTTTCCCTGTAGGTGGACCTTAAACAGTAAAACTGTCATTTTTTTTAATTTATTTTATTTTAACGTCTCTGAGATTCTTTGAGTCTCAATGACTGTCCCACAGAGACAACATCCAGGTACTTATTGTATAATTATAGCTCAGGTAGTGCATCATTTTGATGGCTTTTAACTGACCCGTTGTCACTGTTGTTTAATGAACTGCCAAAGCTAGGTTTGGAGGGCAGGTCAATCTTGTAAAATCACTAGGTGTTAAAGGCACAGCACAAAACACAGTGCTTAAATGTGTTTTACTTTGAAGACAGTTACCAGCAAATAAGTGGTGACAATTAAAATGATTGTTTAATGGCAAATGAGTTATGCTTAAAATGAATACTTAGAAGATGTTTTTGCTAATCCTCCATTTTTTACCTTGCTATTATTTTATTATTATTTTGTTTGTTTGTTTTTTACATTCACAGTCCTCTTAGCCTTTTAAAATATTGTTTCTAGCATGGCTTAGAAATAGGGAAATAATTCGTTACAAAGTAAGCATGAGAAACTACATTTGGGATATAAAAATGACATGAATATATGGCTTTTCATTCCACTATGTGGAAAATTATATGTGAGAGCTTCATTAAGAGGTACATTTAAAGCTTTAGTCTGCTGGCAGTAGTACTATCCTACCGTAATGGAAATTTTATATGCTCAAATGTTCAGCAAATATTCAAATGTTTATATATTCAAATGTTAGGACCATGTTACATCCTTCACAGATATATCAACATAGGGAGAGTGAACAATGTGAGGGGTTGTGTGCTAGCCCTTAACAGATAGTCTGCCAGCTACATGCTTGTGAAGAAGGATTTGAAGATTCATACAGTAGATATGAAAACATGCTCTCAAAGGCATCTATTGGGTTTCTAAAAATTACCCTCTTTTGCGTAGTTAAAATACTCTATTTTTGCCCTCATTCATCCAGCTCTGCCTGGGTTGGAGATGGGAAAGATATAGGTTGGAAAGACGCATCTTTGGTTCCTTTTTAAATTGGAAGAATACTCCTGAGTTATTTTACTGCTGTTGATTCCTTATCATCTGAGTTAATAAAGATATCTAAATTTTACATTCAGTTCAGCTTTCTAAAGGAAGACCTAATTAAATTTACAATGATTAAAATGTGCTTTCAAACAAATTCTGTCTCTGAACTGTTTTATGATTTGCATTTCTTTTGATGTTTTTGTCTGAAGAAATAAACATTTCCAAGACTAAGTCTGTTGGTCAAATGAAACCGAGTACTTACAGTATGCTTTCTACAATATTTACAATAGCTGACTGAGAGCATGCACCTTGGGACTTGGTGATAAGTGAGGAAAGGAGATAAGAGAAAAAAAAAAAAAAAAAAAAGCCATGCTTGTGTACCTTTCATACCAGTGCTTCAGGCAGGAGTACCTACATCACTATTATTATTGTGACAACTTGAAAAATCGGTGTAAGCGTGAAGAAGGTCTACAGAGTTTGTTATTTTTTTTTTGTTGGTGGTGGTCGTGTTTTTTGTTTTGTTTTGTTTGTTTGTTTATTTGTTTAATATGTAGTAAAAAGAAAATAAAGAAATTAAATTATCAATGGGCCTTTCAGTGTCTTAGAGACAGGCTCAGTGTGTAACTATTGAGACATTTTACTCTCTGATGAAGTCAGAGAATGATACCAAAAAAAATGAAACACTTTAAATGCATTAATGTAACAGTTCCATTATGCTGACTAATAGCTAATGCTTTGCAAAAGCACATAAAAGATGAATGGCCTTTTAACATGCCATGTGGAACTTTGAATAAAAGAAAATTTCCTAACTTTTCTTGACATTTTTCCAGCGCCAATATCACCAGGTATGAAATACTCAGTTCCCTCATTTGTCCTATAGGTCATCAAATAATTCACCTTGTGAATAGGAATGTGTGTTACTCTTCAGTCAGCATTCATTGTAGACTCATTTAAGCTTGAGAAAAAATCAATGCTTTGAATGTACATTTGTAGCCCATGAGGTGTGAATTAAATGAAAATAAACAGCAACATGTTAAATTGAGCAAAAGCAGTGTAGATTGAAAGTGGGGGAAAGAAAATGATAAGTGAAATCAGATGATTCTGCATGTTAATAAAAATACTTTAGACAGGACAAGAAAGACCACAATATATATTGCACAAGCATTTAATAATGGGGGCATTTTTTGATAGAGAATGTGTTTAAACTGGATCCTGTAAATTATGGAAATAAATAATCAGAGAAAAAAATGAGAAATAACCATCAATTTTGTTCTAGCAATAGGATAAATAAAATAAAATAAAATAAAAAATTAAAATTAAATTAAATTAAATTAAATAAATAAAACACTGTCAGCTAGTGGGATTGGGAACCATTATCCATTATGAGATCCATTAACTGAAGAAGTTCAGAACTGAAAACATATTGGTCAGATTATATTTCTATCATAATGATTAGAATGGATTTTTAAAGGAGGATATTTCAGCAGTCTTTTTTCTGTGCCTTCTTGAATTTAAACCTCAAGAATATCCATAAACTCCAGTGATGTTATAAGCTGGAAAAAAAAAAAAAAAGAGTGAAAAAGGAAATCTGTAATTAAAGTAGCGGATCAAATGTTTTGTGAAACACATAACTGTTTAGTAGAAATGATTACATCTATATTTTATGTTTATAATACTGGAAAAGTATTTATAGTAGGACACTGGAAAAATATTTATAAGAAGATAAACTTTCCAACATCACAAGGAAAAGACTTAATGTGTCATAAGTTGTAACCTTATGATTTTATCACCAGTGAGCATAGAAGGGCCAAGGAAAGTAAAAACCTTCTTATAATGTATAATTTTGGTAAATTAGCATAGGTCTGTAAAAGATCCATTCATTAGTAGATTCTTTGTCTAGGACTGCATTTAGTCATTTAATTTTCTTTTGGAAAAAAAAATAAAAATCTACACATTCTCCAAAATCAGTGACAGTATTTAGACCATCGGTTCAGTTATTAAGTGATCACTCTAGACTTGATGCCAAAAGTACAATTCTGATACCCTAAGAAAAACAATGACCTGTCTTTAGGACTAGCTGACCCTCTTTTATTTTTTTATTTTTTAACCTTGCTTTTTTTCTGTGCCTTGTTTCAATGGACTTTATGCCCATGTACAGCCATGTAAAAAAATACTGAAATACAGCATTATCCTCACATATCTGTAAATTTCTCTCTTGTGTTTGAAGGAGGCTTCTCTCTCATGTCTGAAGAAGGATGCAGTAGAATTTGCTATTCCTAATAGATACAGTTAAAAAGAAGACATAGAGATGCTGAATAGAAGAGAGGGAAAGAAGTGGAGGTGTTTATTTACATGTTTTGTAGGCTGTAGGAAAAGAGAATGTCAATTTCAAAAACTTTTATTTGCTAAAATCATCATCTCCTGTCATGTTTATAGGTCCATTAAAATATAATCTAAACACTTTGGTACTTTAAATTTAAACACAGGTAAACTTTCCATTACCTTCAACAGGGCCAGGATTCCTCCATCCCCTCTTTCACCTCCACCTGGGGAAGGAGAAGGGGAAAAGGATTAGTCCAGTCAGCTGGACTGCTCAGCTTCTTCATCTCCTACTACAGTGTATGAAGTATAACTCATTTGTGTGAGCTAGCTTATGTCTTTTATAGGATCCTTCCTAGAGTCTTTTGTGCTGTGAATCAAAACAGCAAGTGGGGAGAACACAAGGGGGGTTTTGTGCTGTAGCTCTTCTGGGATTTTGAGTTTCTGGAAAAAAAAAAAAAAAGTTTTGCATTTTAATAAACTTGTTGATTTTTTGTTTGTTTTAAAATGTATGCGTTGAGCCTGAAGGTAGATATATTGTACTGGAAAAATATTTTCCTTTCTACATTTGCCAAATCCTTCAGTCTGCTCTTTAAGAACAGAAGAAATACATTTCTTTCCCTCTTGAATGCATGATACAATTCCTCAAACTAACACCATATTAAAATCTACTCCCTCACTGCTTGAAAATGGATATTAATCTTCTAGTTTCGGCCAGGATGAACAATTACTAAGAAACTAACTTCTATTTTTTTCAGAATTTACAGGATTTGTCTAATTTTTACTCTGTAAAATATCATCAAATAATGTAAAATAATTAAAAAACAGCCACAGTTCTAGAATTCTTAATTTATATGTTATTGAGATGGGAAAGATTTGATACACGGTAATATGGGGGGAAAAAAATCCCACAAACATAAGTAAAACAAAGTACTAAAATTTTATAGAAAAAAAAAATTTTCAAAAAAAAAAAAGATTAATTCTTTCAAGTAAAGAGGTGAATGCAGGAATCATAAGATTATTAAACCCAATTAGCATGTTATTCGAAGAATAGTTAAGGAATAGCTGGTAGTTAATGAGTAACAAAGGAACACTAAACTAGGCAATCATGCTCAAGAGCTTTTGAAAACTGAAAAGGAAAAAAAAAAAAAAAGGCTTTAAAATCAGTAGCAGTGAGCCTTGGTATTCCCAGGACATATATGACAGTATATTGGAAGAAAAGGAAAATATTAAAATCATTTTCACACAAAATAAAATAATGCATATGGGAATGGAAAGGAGAATGGACGGTTCTCAGAGTAATGCACATAAAGTGAATCCTATACTCTCAGTATAATTTATCACAAGGTCCCAGAAAATATGCTTTACTACTATAGAAGATTCAAACTCATGCAGAACAAAATATTACACTATGATTGTTGTTTTAAATCCTGTATTTGTCCATGCCCAGACAAAGTCATATTTATCGTGTTTAACAAAATTATGAACATACATGTACACCAACCGTATTTAAATGCCTTTGAGTCCATATGTTTGCTGTTATTATAAAATGTTTTGAAATGAAAAAAAAAAATAGGAAAAGCGTTATTTCAATTAAATATTTGGATTAACAATTTTAAAATTATCTCTGTGCTACTGTACCGTGCTACTCTTATCTCTACTGCTACTTAACTACTATAAAACTTGTTGACAGGTAACATAAGTTCATCCCTAGAAGCTGGGATAGAATTAAGACTCACTGTTCTAAGTCCATTAAGTATAGATATTTAGTAGTACTGAGCACAAGGCAGTTATCTCTTAATGCAAATGATGGAATGATTTGTGACATAAAAATAGTTCAAAGGCTTTTTCCAAGAGTAGGTCTCTGAACAAAGGGGTATTAACAGCTCAGTAAAGGAACAGAAAGACAAATTGTACCCCTTTACACGTATTAGCCTTACTACTTCACATTTTGAAGTTTTTAAGGTCATATACAGCTGGTATAAATTCTCATGGTCACATGGATTTCCAACATTGCTACAGAGATTAGATGCTTATATTTATTGCTTGCAGCAGTGGAAGTAGTGGTACCTTAATGTCAAATCTTGAGAAGACTTGAAACTACACCTTTACTAACTATGGGGGAAGATAATTAGTACCTCTCTAAGACTGCTTTGGAGTATGAGACTGACTCACAGAACTCCAGATGAGCTTTTGGGAGCTGAACACATCCCTTTTTCTGTTTTTATGTAAAGAAATATTACAGTGTCTGTATAGTAAATATATTTGTTTCTTTTGTTTATATATTAGCATCTGTTGTAAATTTGGGGAAGTATTTCTTCTGTTTTTAGGTTAAGTATAGGATATAAGGATATAAGGATATAAGCATAGGATTAATTAAAAGACAGAGGTTTTTATTGTTGTTGTTGTTGCTATTTTTAAATAACTGTAATATTGCTTGTTTTTATTTTTGTAGAGATCCAAACCAGCCTGTTCCACAAGACACAAAGTTCATCCACACAAAACCCAACCGCTTTGAAGAAGTAGCCTGGTCCAAATACAATCCTAAAGATCAGCTTTATCTCCATATTGGCCTGAAACCCCGAGTTCGTGATCACTACCGAGCAACAAAAGTTGCTTTTTGGTTGGAGCTTGTTCCACACCTTCACAACCTGAATGAAATATTTCAATATGTTTCCACAACAACTAAAGTCCCCCCTCCTGACATGACATCATTTCCTTATGTTACCCGACGTTCTCCTGGTAAATTGTGGCCAGCTACCAAACGCCCAGCAATGACACCTGCCAACAACCCCAAACATTCCAAAGACACCCATAAAACAGCTCCTGAGGATACAACAGTTCTGATAGAAAACAAGCGAGATTACTCCACAGAGTTGAGTGTCACCATTGCTGTGGGGGCGTCCTTGCTGTTCCTCAATATTTTAGCTTTTGCTGCATTATATTACAAGAAGGACAAGCGGCGTCACGAGACTCACAGGCGCCCTAGTCCCCAGAGGAACACAACCAATGATATTGCGCACATACAAAATGAAGAGATCATGTCCTTGCAGATGAAACAGCTGGAACATGACCATGAGTGTGAATCACTGCAGGCCCATGACACGCTGAGATTAACCTGCCCACCTGATTACACACTCACTTTGAGAAGGTCCCCAGATGACATCCCACTCATGACTCCCAACACCATAACCATGATCCCAAATACATTAACAGGAATGCAGCCTTTGCATACTTTCAACACGTTCAGTGGAGGACAAAACAGTACGAATTTGCCCCATGGACATTCGACCACTAGGGTATAGCTCAGCCCTTCCACTATACCCTCACAAGCCACCTGGAAGAAAGAAAATAAATAAATGGAAGAAGAAAAAGTTATAATACCATCCATTGAACAACTTGTCCAAATATAAAGTAAAAAAAAAAAAAAAAAACAAGAGTAAAAGAGAAGGACAGTCATTATTTTCTTACTGATCCTTCCCACAGAAACTCTCTGATATTAAAGATCAAGTACAAACCCTGTGAAATGTGAAAAGTGTACATTGCTGTTACGATACTGCTTTAAGATCTCAACCCCTTTAATTGAAAGTTGAGTCCAGAAGAAATCACTTAAAATGGTGTTTTGAGTGTAACAAGCAGAGTCTTCTGGAACACAGAGCCAGTGACTGTACAGGTGTTTGTTCTTTTTTTTTTTTTTAATAAATAAAATAATAATAAAAAAATCTTTATGTGCCATACCATGAATGGCCCTTGTTAAAACAAAGACATCACCATGGGCTTTTTCCCAGCATATGAAGCTGTAATCCAGATGGGGGAAATAAATAGAATTTTATTCTTAAAAACAAAAATTAAAAAAAAAAGAGGAGGACTGACTATGCAGTAAAATACGTATAGTTCTGTGCAAAGAGATGACTTGCCAGCCTGAACTATATTTAAAGAAACTTTGTAAAAATGTACATAGCTGTGAGTTTAAAAACAACAAAAAAGAAGCTTTTATCGATGTCTTCAGTTTGAAAAGAGCTTTTAGAAAGATTGTGCATTCAGTTGTGACCTATGTGTATATACATTAGTCATATCACCTCTGTTTCCTCCAGGCCAAAGGAGGATTTACTTCTTAATTACTAGTAGTAAACTAAAATCATGCGGTTTTTCTAACATGTTTCATTTATATGAGGCCATGGTGTCATGCAGAGGATACAGTTGTCTGTGTGACCTGCATATTTTCTCCTACAGGTTACACTAGTGCATGTTAAAATATTCATAGGAGATTTTTGCTTTTTTTCTGAAACATTTTATATATATATATATATAATTTAATTTTGTGTTAGCCTTTATTAAATTGCAACACAGCAATGGATCAGAAAATGGAAAAAAAGATATGAAAAAAAAAAACCACATTACTATAATAAGCTTGTTGAACTGAACCAAGAGACATCCAATAATGTATATACAAAGAGTCCAGTTTGTAGTTCTCGGTTATTGTGGTACATTAGGAAGAGTTTTGTGCCCTGACAATATCTAAGAAAGCTTATGTTTTGGTCAACTTTTTCTGAGGAAAACTAATTCTATATTCACCAGCAGTTGCAGAAGGGTCTCAGCTGAGAGAGCACCTTCTCAGCTTTACTAAACAAACAAACAAACAAACAAAACAACAACAACAACAACAAAATGAAAGTGGGGAAATGGTGACTTGGATGGATAGCTGTTTTTTAAAGTTTTCAGAAAGAGTTCAGAAATTATCATGGTTTAGAGAACTTCTCTGCCTAGCTTTGTCCTTGAGAGGAGTACATACCTATCAGAAAATACTTTGCTGCTTTGTTACACAGCAATCACATAGTTGGTGAATATGATGGAGACAGAAGCAGAGAATTCATCAGATGTCTTGCAACTGAATGTAACCAAAAATTCCAGATAATATCAGTCAGGAAAGGCAAAATTCTTAGCTGATTTTTCCCTTTTTCCCTTCCTTCACTGGAAAACTAAGATCCAAGCAGAGCTACCAAACAAGAAATTTAGGAGTTTGATTCAAACAACTGATTTGAATGTGAAAAGCTAAAAATAAGTTCTCACAGATGAAGATCACTTTGTATTTTAGAACGTTACTGCATCAAGAGATTGTAACCAAAGATATTTGAACAAAATTGGTCTGCACTTGAACATGATTATCCCAGATGTATTTTGTATTATAAATTCATGACTAAGCTGCATCAATACCATATGTCCCATAAAAATCTAACACAGGATGCCTTGTACCTCTTTTTGTTTTCTATACTTTTTTTTTTTTCCTAATAAGACATCTTGGAATAGTCACTTCAACAAAAAAAGTTGAAGACCGAGGCCTATTCATCTGAATGACTCCTTGTCGTAGCAGGCAGTAAAACATTCTGAAGGAAAGAAATAAAAAGAAAGAAATAAAAAGAAAGTTAATGACACTATAAAAACACAACATGTGGATTGTATAATCCCTTATATGTAATAAATGCACCATACACCTGACCTGGATACGTAGGTTGGAATGTGGTGAAGCAACAAGCCCAAAGTACAAGTAGTAGCAAATGGAAAACCATCTTTTTCACTGATCCATCACATAATGTTGATTAATGCTGTCTGTATACCAGGCCATTTCCACCACCTATGTAATGCCTCAGCTGAGATGCAGCAGCTCGTAACTCTTAAGAAAAAAAAAAAAAAGTGAAAAAAAAAGAAAAAAAAAGAAAAAAAACGAAAAATGAAAAGAAAAATGGTAATGATGCTTGGCATCATAATCAGTTGGGTATGTTTGTAATGTGAATTACAGTATTTGTTTAGTACTTCCAATTGTCTTCTGCTAGCAATATGTACAGTACTGTGTCAGGCTTGTGACATTTGGGTTAAAAAAAAAAAAAAAGTTCCTGTAAGTGAATGATTTTAGCTTTTAAAAGTAATTATAATCAAGTTGATTTAATAATTTAATACATCTGGAATGATGTATGATTTATAGAGGGAACAGATTTATAGGGTCTTCATAGAATTCTATAATAATGATAACAAAATATACTTTACAAACTGTAAAAGAAAAACAAAAATACTTTCCCAGGCTTATATTCTTGACCTTAAGAGGCACGCAGGGTTTAATGGTTTCTTCTGTTATTGTTTTGCGATTTTTTGTTTTTTGCCTTAAGTAATGATAGAAGATATATATGGCTGGACACATATGTATAAACTTTTCAGCAGCATTTTTAATAATAAAATATCACAGTATTTTCTAATGCTTTGTGCAAAGAACTACTTGTTCATCTTTTTTTTTTTTTTTTTTTTGTAGAAAGTCTTTCGGAGGTATGTTTTCCGCCACATCTCCTCTTCATTATCTAATGTAAATGATGTCTTGATACACAGTACAGAAATATTAAAATAACAGAGGTTGCACTTTTAAGTTAGCTTTGAGTTTTCATGTCTTTTGTAGTTCTATAAGCCTACCAGTAAAAAGAAAGAAACTCTGACTATGACGATATAAGAGAATAAGCTCCATATAGTTATTACCTGTATGCACTGCAACTCCCACTGAAGTAATAGTTTAATTGTTCTTTTAGTATTTTCTATAGCACTGAAAAAAAGCTTAGGTAAGCAGCTTCCCATAGTGGTGTATAGCTTAGCAGCTGAAAAATGTTACCTTCCAAACTAAAGTTTAAAATAATTCAGAAAAATTAATGCTTTTAGCCTCCTCAAGGAAATATACTTTAATTTAGTATTTAAAATTCAGATAAATTACTTTATTTTATTTTTTTTTTAAGAAAAAATATGTAGGAGTAGCAATATAAGCTACTCGTATATATTTAGAGGATTTACATATATTGCAGGTATGCCAATATCATTTTTCTTTTTAAAGTTGAGTAAGCAAATATATTTTTTTCTTTTATGCTGTTAAATTCCTTTTATCAGACAGGTTTCTCTTCACTGGAAAGGTACATAGATATTTTAGCAACGTTTGCTGGATATTGTTTGCTTTCTGTAATTATTCTGTTGAATAGAGGTACTAACAATAAGGTTTGATGAATTTTGAGTATATTATTGAAGAGTATTTGCAAAAAGCAAATTCTGAATGATTCATACCAGATTTTTGATATGAAAAATCAAGCTTCTGAGATAGAAACATATTATGTGCCTACTGACCTAATCAAGCAGCTTGAATTTTGAATATTCAATTTGTATATAAAGCTTTTGCAAATAAACTGCAGATTTAGAATTGTTCAGCAAATATGTTTAATTACAAGTAATCTCTGAAATTTCACAGCTTGTTTTGAGATAATTCATACACAAGAAAAGAGGCTATAATTGTGTCATTTCTGTGAATTGTTCACCTTAAATTGCTGGGTGAACTCAATAAATAACCTTTTTTTTTTTTTTTCTTTTCAGTTAATGAATTTCACATTAAAAAAAAAAAGCTTCAGAAGTTTCTTCACGCTAACTAAATATTGTGTTGTTTTCTTTCTTTACTGTCTGAAATATAAATCTGCAGATTAGTATGTTCCTATTTACACTTAAAAGTATGACAATTTAATGGTATTTAATATCACATAAAAAATCATACAAAAGAATACCATGACAATTATGTGCTTGTTTCAGATTTGTAGTTTTGCATCTGTATTATTTAATTATTGTCAACTGTTTCTCGTATTTTCATCTACAGCTGTTTGACATCACAAACCTCATCAACCTGAATCTCTCCAGAAGCCATTAGCAGCTGGTAAAACCTGGGATTTTCATCCCACTAGAAATTATGATATTATGTATTTAATATCATAATATTTTAAAATATTTCTCAGCATCTCACATTAGACTGACAAGTAAGGTATTGACCTTTTATGAATGCAAATGAAAAGGAAGGGTTTTGGAAATGTCTAAATATCTTGCTTGAGCTGTAGAATAATAAACAACATTTCACTTTGGGATGCAGTTTTGATTCAAACCATTTTGTTTGGTGTTCAGCTGTGGCCACCAAGGCTCTCACTCTGTCTTCTAATAGTTGTGTTTTTTAAGGAAGTTATGCTTTTATAGTCTTTTATGGCCTACACAAACTAGTTTATCCAAATTTTTCTGTGGTAAAGAAGCCCAAGCCACTCAGAGATTACATGGATACAAAACAGTCATAAAATCAAATCAGAGAAAGAATTTTGTTGTAAGCCAAATGACCTGACACTTCCCTGAGATAAAGTGGTAATTAAGGAGAACATGCGTTAGTATTGCAACAACTGAAATGTAAAATAAGCTTTTAATACAGCAGGTACATTCAATCTATTTATTTATTTATTTATTTGTTTATTTAAATTGAAGGTTGACAAATGTTTATAACATCTACATATTCCCAATTTCCTTTTCTGCCCCTTTCCCATAAAAACAACAACACCTTACCAGCCAGTTCTAGTCATTTCTGAAATATCCACTTATGTAAATGGGAAATTAAACTAATGTTATCTTTTTCTTTTCCCTACTACATGTGGCTCTCAAATACTGAAAGCATAAAAAGTTCTTCCTCTACTACCTCTTTTCAGGGACTATAGTTTATCCAAACACTTCAGAGTAGTCCCATTCCCCAAATTCCAGGTTTAATTAAAAAGGCTAGAGTCAGAACAGGCATATACAGGCTTAGACTAGAGAGCAGAGTTATGTTTCTCTCCAACAGCAAAACATGGCACAAAAAAATATTGTGAACTTTATTTATGCTTTATTTAAAAAAAAAAAAAGTAATAAAAAAAAAAAGTAATAATCTTTTCCAGAGACCACTTTTTCTTCCCTCAGCTTGTGATGTATGATGTAACACTTTTTGTTCTATCTAACTAAAGTTTCATGCCATCCCATATCTTTTATCATGAATTCATCAGATACTTCCCTCAGAGGTACAGATATGTTTCCATGATGTTTTTTGCTGTCACATCAGTTATGTTTGTCACCAGATTTGTTCCGTTCTGTGCTGTATGACTAAGAGAGTATTTTTTCATTTGTCATTTTCCTTGCTCTGTTTTAGGTGTCCAAAATGTTCCAGTAAAGGAATATTTGCATAACAATATATATAATCCTTGAAATGCCTCAATCTGTATGGATGTCTGTACTTTATGTCAGCCCAAGAGTTGTGGTTTGACATGGTGTATGTATTTCTTAGTGGGAAACGTCAGCTTGAAGCCAGGTCGTCCTGTTACTCTGCTGTTTAGATCATTGCTATTATACATTGTCAGCATTGTTTTTTTCCTATATTGATCTTGAATCAAGGATTAGTTAAATTAGTCTGTCATCCTCTCGCCCAGCAAGATTTCTTAAATTAAGCTGCATCATCAGAACATAAAAAATCTTTCTAAAACATTTATATTTCTTAAATCTTTTATAAAATATCTCCCATCAGAGCAAACTAATAGGTGTCAGGCACAGATAGCCTTGTATGACAAGAATTCATGGTGTAAGTGGGTACTGGCTCCCACTTGGTGAAGAGACTTGTTTCACATATCTGTGGAAATAAATATAGTTATCATTAACATGATTTACAATGTCATTACATTGCATCAAATTAAACAAGACCTTAAGGTAAAACTCATAGAAACTGCAAATACAGAGGACCACACTCTCATATCCTGCATTAGTGGTTATTTTGTAAAGGCAACAACATGCAATTTGATAGAGAGAAGTTGCATGACTGTTTAGTACACTTCAGTTACTGGATATCGAACTTCAGAAGCTAAAGTGGAATTTGTATATTTTAGGAAAAGAAGATGATATTACAAAAACATTTTTAATAGAGTTTGTGCTTTAAAGACTGCCTATAAGCAGTAGCAAAGAAATTGCAGGAAGAACAGTTTAAAATAAATAGGAATCAAATGAACATTGTTTCTAAATGAATGTGTCAGGCAGAAATACAATATGATATAATATGGTAAGATATGATCTTAGTGTGATGGATTTCTATGTGGAAGGTCAACAGAAAAAAAATACTCACTCAAAGGATACATTTTCACAGGGACTAGTCAAATGAAATCAGTACAGATGAGATTATAATGGGATTTTGACAGAGACATTGTATCATAATGCTATACCATATGGGTTTAGATACATTAAACATAATCTATAGTGCTCATCTCGTTATTGAGAAGTATAAAAATTAGATCCCAATATGCCCTACATTTGCCAGGCAATAGTGTTGCAATGGTAGATAATACAGCAAAGCGGTATGTGCAGTTGTGTCAGGAAATGACAAAATAAACTTTCAAATCACTTTATTCCAAGCAAGGCAATGTACCAGACTCAATAAAGAGGTAATAATGAAAGAAGCAAGGTACGGGTCCTGTCTGGAGAGCCATCCTCTATGTAGGGGCTAACAGAGGAGGATTATGCTCCAAATCTACTTTTCTTCTCACTTTCCTTATGTTGAGGAAGGTCCCTGGAACAGGCTGTGTTCCAGTAACCATTTGCCCTTTCACCATCAAAAAATGGTGTTTGTATTTATTAGAGGTCCCTCTAAGCTGAAACTGGGATCAAGAAACAAAGAATAGTAACTGGTTGCTGTTTACCAGCAATTTTTTTCTTCTCTCAGCAAAGGACAATGAGGAAGAAGTAGGGATAGAGGAACAATGTGCTACCAGTTTTTCCCAGGACACAGAGAGAACCAGCCAAGCTCCTCACTCTGTTTGTAGAAGAGCTGCCAAATGCAAGAAAAGCCTATGGAGGCACTCAAGGAGTGACCAGTGAGAGAGCTGCTGGACAACAGTAACTCATGGGATTGGTTTGTGAGACTTTAATGGCTATCTCTTCTCTGTTACAATAAGCTATTGACAAAATTTTGTACTTTCCCTAGACTGTAGATTTTGCACCATTAATTTAGCAGAAAGTCAGTAATAGTTTGATTCAAATGAATCAAATTAAAAATTTCATTATCAAAACTTAGAGCTCCAGAATGTGTGAGAGCAGCATTAATCAGGGTTGCTGGAATCTTATCTAACTGCAGATATGTCATTACATTTCCAAATCAGACACTTAAAATCGGAGAGGTCTGATGGGGGCACTGTGATAACTGACCAAGTGAACATGCATATAGCTAAAATATGTTGTTTCATGTGCAACAGCTCTCTAAATTATTGCTTCAATACACAGTAAGTATAAAGTTAGTTACCTTTTCTCGCTGAGTCTGTGGGATATGAAGTAATATTTGCTAAGAACACATGGAATAACTGCCAGCAGCTCTCAGACCTGCAACAGACAGATAAAGAAAACCAAACATGCTAATTTCTGGAACTTTGAGCAGCTGGAACCTCTTTTAGGAACCTGGTCTTCTTCAGCTTCTGCTACCAACACACCATCTAGATCATGTGTGTAAAGGCTTTTGCTGTGGAGGACAGTTTGTTCCTCTAGATGGCTGCCATCTATCTAGGGACTAACACAGGCTGAAAACAGAAAAAAAAAAGCCCTCTTTGGGGTGGTAATAATATCTGAATGACTGCACTGGCAGAGCTGGTTTACAAACAACTTCCTTGGCATTCAGCAGTTTACTAGAAGATGAAAAATAAATGTAAAACTATTTTCAATAAGCACCTTGTGAGAAATAACACCAACCACTAAACAGAAAACACAGACCATTTATATTAATAAGATCACTGCATTTTAAAGTAATTCAGCAATTTCCATAAATTTTTATGGATCTGGAATATCACACTTAAGAATATGGAGCCTGCAAGTAATCCTGAAGGAGTTGGTAAACATGAAAAATTCCAGTTTGTGCTTTTATACTAAACTGACCATACATACTCTTCTGCTTTGAACTCAAGATCTGGTCATATCTTGATTTGTCTCCTGTAATTACACGTTTTTGATGCCTTCTTGCACAGTATAGAGGTTTGAACACTGAAACTTGTAGAATTTTATTGCCATCTCTACTCTTCTCAAAAATAGAGAAATTAACCACAGGACAATTCAAACATTTTTTTCATTTCAATGATTGTTTGAAGGATACAGTAAAGTTGTTTGAGAGACTCAGTGGCATACATCTTTTTACCACTGTCAAATTCATACTGATTTTTATCACTACAAGCCAATTATTTCAAATTTTCCTAATATTACTTTTATGAGCAAGGAGGATGACACTGTCCCTTTTAACTTCACAGGAAGAGATGATTTAGGTCTGAAGTAGTTGACTAATTATTACCTTCTCTCTCTATATATACTTTCAGCTGTTAAGAAAATAGAATGTAGGAAATAGTACTTTTCTCCTTCTTGATGGGGCATGACATTTGTTAAGACTGTGATTTTTTTTTATTATTATTATTTTTTATTTTTTTTCCTCAGGAAGAATTTAGAAACCTATAACACAAATGGAAAAAAAAAAAAAAAAAGGCAAACTGATTTGCATTTGCAAACTACAAAAACTCTTTTTTTTTAGTGAAAAAAAAAAATGTAATGAAAAATACACAAAACTGTATTGCTTTTACTTCTGGGATCATTATATGCTTCCACAAATTTAGCAATTGATTTCTGAGCAGTTTCTGTGTTGTAAAATTTGAAACATGAAAATATGAAAGTTATTTCGTTTTATAAGATACACTATTTGGACAAAGAAGGCTTTTGGTAGATATGCCATTTCAATTTTTTTAATAGGCAATCCGATGATTTATAAAATAGAGAACCTTAGTTGGCACTCCTTCTCGTTTTTTTTTTTTTTAATTTATTATTATTATTATATTTTATATAGAAGTCTACATATTTAGATATCTGACGCATGTTTCTGCATCTATCTCTACATACAGATATAATTATGACATATACATGTACATGGTTATTATTTGCTTCCTGGCTGCCAGTTTTCAGTGTAAGAATATAAAACTTACTTTCAATTACTTATGACCACAGGATATGAAAAATACCAATTAATTTCACAGGGATTTTGGAACTCGTCTTTTTAAATGATATTTTTTTTTTTCCATAGATGTACACAAGCTTTTCTTCAGACTGACACACAGATATAACTGAGGGGAAGGTGAGAAGATAACTTAGATTGTCTATTTTCACCAAGTTAGTGAAAATAACTCCTCAGCTGTCAGAATTCTGTTGCAGAATCTAGTCCACAGTTGTTCCTCAGAGAAAGAGAAAGAATACCATTCATCCACGGAAAAATGAGGTTATGGGTAAAAGTGAGTGATACAGAATGGACATAACCAAGTCAGGAGGATGGCAGGAGCTACAGAAGAAAAGGGGCTGTAAACCACAGACACATGACGAGAAATTGGGAAGTGATCTGAGCCTGCTTCAACTGAACTCACAGGGAGTTCAGAAGAAAAGTATACACCAGAAAGCAGGAAGAGAGAAGAAACAGGAAGCCCATAATACTAAGAATAAAAATTCAGAAGACAGTACATATGACAAAGAAGTAATATTGGACTGTTGAGGTGTGTTTACATTAGTATTTTGTTTCAGGAGCATATTGAAAGCAAATCTCCCAATTCCCATTTATCAAACTTTCCTCACAAATTAAACTTTGGATCCTATTAAAAGCAGTCTTGGAGCAGATGAGTTGGATTCATTTTGCATGAAGATACCTATTGAGCCATATGATCTACGAGTGCACCTCATGCTTCTAAGCAAATGCCTGAGATCTTGAAATTTTTGTTTTCGATGCAAAACAAATGATTTTCTGACACTTCCCCACAGCCCTGGCGCCAGTCTTTGTCATTTTTGTATTTAATGGGCCACCAGTTTAGGAATATTGGTTGTTGTTTTATGTTAGACATTGGAAATATCTATCATAAAATGATAGACATTTCCCACTATGTCACGGCTACTTCATCCTGCTGTCTAAGTTCATCTAGTGGTACACTGCCATTGATTTCAACTGCAAAATGCCTCCTAAACTGCTGAGTCCTAAAACCATTTGCAAAACACGTACTTGTCTTGAAATTCTGCTCAACCCTATGAAAAAAAGGTTGACTGTTGACTTTGCACAGCACATTACACTGACAAAAAGATATTACTTTTCCTTTTTCTTTAAATATAGCAGGCACGCAACTAATAAAAAATCTAATTCTGCTCCTGGTGGTATAAAGATTCAACAGTGCACTGGAATTTACTTGTTGCCTACTTTTTGAACCCCAAACCTTTTGTTAAATATGTTAGTGGTAAAACATATCCCCTTTCTATTACTCTGTATGTTCCTAACACTAACCTAAAAAGCCAGTCACGCAACGATGTTCTAAATGGAAATATGCAACAAAATTATTATTATTATTATTATTATTAATTATTATTATTATATGCAACATTATAATATTAATAATAAAAAAGCTTCAGAACTTTAGAGTTTATATATATATATATTATTTTAAGGTCTAATTTTAATATAATCTTTTTGCATTATCAAATCCAGTCACTGACTAGCATGCATTTCTTGTGTTATTCCACTCATTTTGGCAATTTTTATTATGAGATTTTGGGAAGATTAATTATGAATTTCACTGTTAGGCTTCAGTATTCCACCTTGTTTATAACTTCTAAGTAAATATTACAGCCAGAAACAACAGATTTTTCACTACACTGTGCAAAAGGAACATATAGTTATATATAATGGTTTATTCTCTGTTTCAGACAAAGTGAGCATTCTAGTATCAAAGCTGGGCTTTATATCGTTTTATTATATTCTAGTTATAAACCCTGGTGTTAACTAAGAACGCAGGGTTCTAAGGGACGGAGAACACTGCTTCCTTTACTTCTATTACAATTCTGTGATCAGGTCAACAGGACAGAACTCCTAGGGTGTCTCATAATCTACTGCAAAGCCTACATTTTAAGATTTTCTCAGTTTAAAAGCATTTAAAACATGTATTTTCTATTCATAAATTAACTTGCAACATTTTTTTTTTAATCTTAACAAAACCTCCACAACATTTACATGTTTATAAAAGACAAAACTATAAAAGACATTCTATTCTTGTAGAAAACAAAACTTACATCTATTGCTGAGTGTGATTCGCATCATGTGCTAGCTACCTATCTAAATACATATTTTCTACTGTCTTCAGAAGTAAAAATTAACATTTTAAAAATAGATTCTCTGTCTTGAATAAGATAGAGATTATTTGATTAAATTCAAAGTTTGTAAATATGGTACTTTAAATCCCATTTTATTTCTCCCTTCATCTACTGAATAATCATTAGCTTAAACTTTTACATGCTTTCAAGATTTCCCATGAATGTGAAATCTTTAGAACAAAGAATTGATATAAAACCACCCATAAGTTTGAAGAATCAAAGTAAAACAGCTGTTTACCTAGTAACTCTTTATCATGTTCTACATTCCAGATGAAATTGCATTAATTAAAAAAAAAATAATAATCCATTGACATTTGATAGAAAAAGTAATTTTAGCCTAAAGTATTTTATTTTAGCCAAAATTGCTGTATTAAAAATGCAAGTGTGAATGAAGGAGTCAGAACCTCTGACAACCTCAATTAAGCAAAATGTCCTAATTTATTTTTGTCAAACCTGTGTCTCCATGAAAAAAAATAGGATTACAGGGGCTAAAAATGCAATTGCATAAAATAATTTAAAATGAAACAACAAAACAAACTAGGGATATCTTCAAATCTGAGGAAAATATTTTCTTTTCCTTACTGGGTAGTGGAAGTAATTAAAGTTGATCACTGCTTAGTTCTGAATGTCTGAATCTCAAGTGCATACATAAGATTTACCACAACGTTTTAATCAGATTAATTTTCTCAAAATCTTTTTTCAAAAAGAAGGTTTGACCTTCAAATGGCAAATTGTTTCTGCTGTGGAGATTATTTTCTGCAGTCATTTAAACCTTTCTGTGATATCTGTAGCTCCTCTGAACACATTAAACATAGAATAAGAAACCAAAATATCTACAATGACCATATATATATTATATATACTCTAACGAAAAACTGGTATTTAGTTAATTGGAAGAAAAAGAAACCTATTTAGTTATTATAAGTCATTCCAGGCATATCATAACTTCTGTATATGGATGTCAAAATATTTTAGGTCTGCTTTTCATAACCCAATGTCCTATCACAATAAGATAATCTGAAATGATCAAAGCTACTTACCTTTTAATAATTATAAAGGAGAAGCAGATAATTTCTTTGTTGTTGTTTTAAAGGAAGCAGTGCAAACAGAATCTTTATAAACTCAAAGTGTAGTCTGCAAACTGTAAATAGAAAAACATTCTCAACAAATGTCCATAAATTTATGTTCCCACTTGTATACATGCATATATATATTTATATATATAATTTGCTTTTGAAACATTTGGAAAATGCAGGTATTCTTTAATTCTCTTTTAATTCTCTCTCTTCTTATTAATACCTCTTTTCCATGACACTTAATATCAACAACTTAGATGATCTGCACACTTAAATAGATGACATGTAAATACTTCAGGGCACAACTGTTTGCAGTTTTAGGAAATATAGATAATAGGAAAGTCTTAGTGGTTTGGAAAGTTGCTCTTACTGTTTGCTTTCATGATTATTCTGCTTCCTCATTTATAAATGATCAAGATTATTGCACCAGGCAAGGAGAGCTCCTTCTCAGCTTTAGCTTCTCAGGCTGGGAATAAGGATGTAGACTAGAAAGCATTCAGTAGCTCTGGACTTCTGCATTCTGATTTAAATGCAAACATCCTTCAAGTCATCCACACCTGGGAATGAAGGAAAATTTTTCCGATTTTTACTCTATGTACCCTAGTAATACCCAGCCTGAGAATAAGGAGCAGTGGGATAGAGAATTGAGAACATTTCTGTAGTTTTTTCACTCTATGGTCATTCAGCTATCAAGAAGGAAAGGAAGAATGGAAAGGCATAAGAGGGGAGCGAAACCCAAGGGGAAGATACGTTTGTGGTGGAGGTAGGAGCAGCATAGATATAAGACTGTTTGGAGAAAGAAAAGATGGAACAGAAAAGATGAAGGGCTGTACTCTGTAGTCTGCAGAAACAGAAGTAAAACTGGTGGCGAAATTGAGAGGGCAAGACTGGGTGTTTAGGTGAAGAATTAATTCTGAATAATGAAAACTGAGTTACTAATGTAAGAACCACTAACATTTTTTTTCAGACTACTGTAAGCAAAAAAAATTTCTGTATTTCTAGAAGGTTAAACAAAAATTATATTTATGCCCAGGTATGATTGGAACAATAAGTTGCACAATTAAAACCTGGAGGCTTTAAGAGTGGGATGACAACTGCACCAACATCTGGATTGTTTCATAGCATTACAGCATGAGTGGCTTTCCCTGGCATCAAGCAAAAAGAGCAGTCCAGTAAGGCACAGACTTCATCTGGCAGATAAGTCTCAGTTTGCTTGGTCTTCAGCAGAGCAGGCTAGGCAGGCCAGTAGCCTTTCTCTATGATTTTAATAATCAATGAAATCAGGTTTCTAGTAGCCTGTTCTACCAACAGTAATTGAAATGGCACCAAGGACTCTGGGGAGAGGAATTGAAAGCTGGAAAAAAATGGAAGCTACAATCCATTTGGGGTGCATTAAAGACAACATAGCCAGCTGGTCAAAACAGATGATTCTCCCACTATTTTTAGAATTGGTGTGGCATCACCTGGAGCATTGTGTGCAGTTCTGGGCTCCACAATATAAAACGGATAAAAGTACTTGAAAGAATCCAGAGGAAGGCAGCAAAGCTGGTAAGAGGGCTGGAAGGCATGTTTCATGAGGAAAGGCTGAGGACATTTGGGTTGTTTATTCTAGAGAAAAGGAGGCTAAGAGGTGACCTCAGTGCTCTCTACAACTTCCTGAGGAGAAAAGTGGAGAGGGAGATGCTGGATTCTTCTCCCTGGTAACCAATGATAGGATGCATGGTAATGGCACAAAGGTGTGCAAGGAAAGGTTCAGATGGCATTAAGAAAAAATTTTTTACCATGATGGTGGTCAAACTCTGGAACAGGCTTTCCAGAGATGTGGTCACTGCCCCATGCCTGTCAGCAATCAAGAGGCATTTGGACAATGCCTTTAATAACATGCTCCAACTTTTGGTTAGCCTTGAAGTGGTCAGACGGTTGGACTTGATCTTAGAAGATCCCTTCCAGTAGAGCCATTCTGATTCTAATTATGGACTGTCTGTAGCAAGTATGTCTGAAGCAGTCTTCTGTGAGCTCGGCATTTTTGTTGAGATTTCAGAATGAAAAAGAAACTGTTGTTGGAACAAGATGTAAACATATAAAAAGACTATGACATAAAAACCCTGAATAGGTGAAGATAAAGTTTATATTTACAAGGGTGGGGTAATGGACATGTATGAAAGAGCAGAAAAATGAAATACAGTGTATGACAGAGATCATGAGGGAAACAACAGAAGAATTTATAACCTAAGACAAAAGCAGAAAGCTGGAAATAAATAAAATAGCAACAGATAAAGAAAGGAGGTGGAAAAAAACTCCTTTTCAAAAAGCAGTTGCATTCTTCCTCTTATATTTATGTACTTGTTGTAGAAATGTTATACAAAGCTATGTCATCTCCGTATTAGAAATCGTTATAAAGTGTACATAATAGCAATAGCCATAATGGGTTATGAAATAACCCATTAGCCATAATGGGCTAAAAAATGAACATGTAGTGAGAAAGTGCAAAAGTAATAATTTTATGCAAAATGCATACATTCCCACATTATGACTGATATATTCATGTTAGTTCTGTCATTTTCTAGACTACTTATACACCCATGCATTAACTGTGCAAGAATTTACAGACTCTTTCAATTCTTTTTTATGTCTTCTGTTAACATGTGGGCTATAATGGTATGTGGTTGAGGTTGGTGAGTCCACAAATGAACAGCCTGATTTTTCCATTGACAAGGTGGGTGACTGTAGTCAGAACTGGAAAGAGTAACTTTTGTTTGTTCTCGAAAATAAGTCACTATGTTCAGCTTTTCTAAACATACTTTAATGTGTCTTCATCATCACAGCCCATTCTTTTCTCAAGCAGTATAACAATATAAATGTCCAATACTTGTAAATCAGCTATTCCAATACATACTTTGTCCCTTTTTTGGCTTACCATTCTGAATTTCATTCAGATTGATAAAATCAGTATTCCCATTTTGAATATATATATTTATATACATACACACACACACATATATTCCTTTCTAATAATTAATTATGGAATTTTATGTGGAAGTGAAAATATCTGGTTCCTGTTTCCTGTATTGTATTTCATTTTTCAGTGTGCTTCACCCACTAGGCTATACTATCTAACTAGTAATTAACTGTCCTAACCTTCCTTCTCCTTCATGCACACACGTGAATGTGACTGTTTTAGCCTAATCCTGTGGGGACCCATGTGTGTATCGGATAAAGCATGAATGTAAACATAGGAATACATCCAGAGGCTTTGGACATAATGTATATGATTTGGTTTGTCCCAGATTGCTCACTGTCCTCCCACAACTACCTCAAGAGATCTACTAAATGGCTTCAGAGGTACTTCTTTGCCTAGTGCCAGACCGTGATCTGTAAGGAACAAAAGCAGCACTATCCTCTCTTGACTATTTTTGGGAGAGGAGTTTGTTGACCTATGCACGTGCAGTCACAGCTCACGTTTCAGCAACGAGACAACAGACAAGCATTCTCAAGCAGTAGAAGATAAGACACAGTACAATAGTAGTAATTTGTCACTATACCAGGTAGAAAGGGTGGAATGAAGAACAGAAGCCTCGAGTGTGAAGAGACACCCTTATGCTATGAAGACATGTCAAGGACCCATGTGGTGGTCTGTCAAGGGTTCTCTTGGCCACAGTCTGTGGCTGAAAAACTTCCCTCCTAGCTCCCTAGGAGGATGAAAGCCATAGCTCCTTAAATTGGACTACTTTGAAAATACCTTATTTGCCCTTTTCCTTTTTTTTTTTCTCCTTCTTTTTATTATGTTTAAAAACATTCTTCAGAATTAGAGTTACATAACATTTAACATTAAAAGATTACAAGCATTCATGTCAAAATTCATTCCTGAAGACAAAAAAGTGTTGGTAAAAGTGTTCACTCAGCACACCTTGTTCACACAGTTGTCGTTATAGGTTTCCTCATACAAGGTCTAATGAGCAATTAATATTTTGACATAAAACCTGCGAGAGTTAGGTGCCCATTTGTGACTTTGGAAAGCACTATGCATACTTCTAAAAAGCTTTAATTTCGCTGGTTCTTTGATTATGGATTTATGAATCAGTGTAAATCTGTTCCCTCTAAAAGCAATAGCAAAATTTCTACTGAATTCAACACTGCTGAATCAAGAAAGATACTCAAGCTCTCTTAAAAATAAGACAAAAGTGTAGCAGTTGTTTTGTCCTTTCTAAACCGAGACCTTCTCGTGTGTGTTTTTCCTTTCTGCTAGAACCTGAAAAAAAGAAATTGCTGGTGCTGTATTAATATGTTCTAATTTTAGCTTATCCGTGGTAAGAAATTTATAGTTAAGGCTGTATTTATCATGTATTTGTAGGATTTAGTTCGCTCTGGCCAAAACACCTCACAATCTTTTTTTTTTCTTTTGTTTTTCGTTTTTCTCTTTTTTAAATTAAAAAAATATTACTAGAAGTGGTACTCACACTAAATCTCCAATTTAATTCATGTAATAAAGTCATATCTGTTACTGAAGATTGGGAAGAATATTGATTAAGACAAAACAACATACAGTTTCACTAATACTTGACTGGATAAAATACTGCAGAAACACCACATTCAGAAAATAAATTAAAGCCCCAAGCAAAAGGAGCTGTTCAGATTATTTCATTGACATCGAAGAATAATTTATTCCACTGTTAGCATAACTTTTTTTGCTTGTTTGTTACCTCATCAAAGATTTCCTATTTACACAGGAAACCTCTTAGATTCCTACATATTTATAATATTTTTTTTCTCATTCACAGTAAAATGTGGTGATTCAAACTTGAGGGAAATAACAAAAATCACAAGATTTTAAATGTCACTTTACATTTTAGTATATACCTGCTTCTGTCAGTGTGTACATCTCACAGTAAGATTTGATTCACATATAAATAACATAATTGTCTGTAAAAATTTCTTACTCTATTAAAAAAAAAAAAAGAGGGAAGGGGGAATGATAAAACGATGGAATTTTTATTATGCCACAAATTTTTCACTGAATTGTATTCCTATTGAAATTTTCAGTATATTTTTCCAGAAATAAAACAATAAAACTTGGTTGTCTTTGAAAAATATCAAATCAGAGTGACTTTGATTCTTTTAATAGTTGTTAAAAACAGTTCTCTGTTTCTGAAACAACATAATGTCAAGACAAATGAACTAGCAATTTACTCAGTTTACTCTGTGGATTATAAACAATAAGTAAATCATGTTCATTTGACCCAAAGAATTAAGCAACATGGATAAAAGCACAAAATGTCATACCAAAGAAACACAATCATGATATTAACAAACTCACACTGTGCCACAACTTACACACAAGCACATTCTTAAAAGCTTCGGAACATCTCAGAACAAAGGGAGAAGAATAAAGGGAAAGAGACATTCAGTAGTTGGAGTATCTCATCAAATTGTAGTTGAAAAATAAATTTAATTAAGCCTCAAAATTGGCAAAAGAAGAATAATCATATATGATCTGATACTAATCCAAGAAGTGTTTATTTAATTGCTTCAAAGTGACAAAAGCTTTTTTTTTTTTTTAATTTCACAATAAATATATAATTGTCAAAGAAACAAGCACTTGTGCGTTTCCTGGGCGACATGTTTAGAACAGTAATTGGCCTCATTAACTACAGTATGTTTTCAGTTTATATTTATTTCACAGGTTCAAAGGTGGGTTTGATTTGATAAGGATATTTATGCCACAATAGCATTTAATCTAGAAGACAACAAAAGGGGCAAACTAAACCCAGTTTGCGTAGCAAGAGCAACAAACAGTACCTTTTCTCATATTCATATTGAAATAGAATAAATCACTGCATTGCATTGAATGGAGCTTATAGTATATGAAGATTTGTCACAGGTCTTCCTTGAATGTTTTTACCACAGACATAAGTTTATTGCTTTTTTCTTCTAATACATATACGTTAATGAAGAAAATAGGATTGCTTCTACACTACTCTGTGTTTTGAAGGGAGTATAAACTAATTATTGAAAATGTAAGTTTCCATAGTACTGCAGTTCTCAGATCAGTTTTTCCCCTTTTTACCTCCACTACCGTATCAATATTAATTTACAGATAATTAAGGATATTCACGACTGTTTTAGTTAGACTGCTTTACAAGAAATGTGTATTTTATTGATGCATATTAATCTATAAAAGGGACATGTAAGTCAGTTGAAAACTAGCATAGCTTTCAAAAAAGGACTTTTTTTTTCATGGTATGAAGTCAGTCTGAGCAGACATATTAGGGGTACATCTGCTACATCTGCCTCTTAAATTTCACAGCACTGCTGGTAATATTTTTCTTTCTGTTTTTTACCTTTTCACAATTACATGGCCATTCTTCTGTACTGTAATTGGCACGTACATGATACAGTACCCCTGCCCTGCCCTTGCCCTTCCCTTCCCTTCCCTTCCCTTCCCTTCCCTTCCCTTCCCTTCCCTTCCCTTCCCTTCCCTTCCCTTCCCTTCCCTTCCCTTCCCTTCCCTTCCCTTCCCTTCCCTTCCCTTCCCTTCCCTTCCCTTCCCTTCCCTTCCCTTCCCTTCCCTTCCCTTCCCTTCCCTTCCCTTCCCTTCCCTTCCCTTCCCTTCCCTTCCCTTCCCTTCCCTTCCCTTCCCTTCCCTTCCCTTCCCTTCCCTTCCCTTCCCTTCCCTTCCCTTCCCTGCCCTTCCCTGCCCTTCCCTTCCCTGCCCTGCCCTGCCCTGCCCTGCCCTGCCCTGCCCTGCCCTGCCCTGCCCTGCCCTTCCCTTCCCTTCCCTTCCCTTCCCGTCCCTTCCCTTCCCGTCCCTTCCCTTCCTGTCCCTTCCCGTCCCTGTCCCTGTCCCTGTCCCTGTCCCTGTCCTTGTCCTGTTCCTGTCCCTCTCCCTCCCTCACTCCCTCTCCCTCTCCCTCTCCCTCTCCCTCTCCCTCTCCCTCTCCCTGTCCCTTTCCCTCTCCTTCTCCCTCTCCCTCTCCTTTCTCTTGAGAGGGCTAACTTACATTTTGTTATTTTAGTGCCATTTTAGTGAATTTTTATTGAAATTTCCCTGTTTAAATTCACCTTCTGTCAGTATTAAAACCTATCATCTCTTTTCTGAGCCCTTCAATTTCCTTGGTATTCGCCTTCAAATTATGTTGCCAGCCAAAATCTAAAATCATAGCAAGAGACAAACATGATCTTGAAATTTATCATAGAGAGTTATATTAAAAAAAATAAAAATGCGGGGGGGGGGGGGTGCGGGGAGGAGAACTGTTGAAACTTCTCTCCTGTTTTGAAGGGGGAAGGGGACAAAATATATATATCTGAATGGAAGCAATTGCTCTGCTTGTTCTCCAGTCCTTATCCACATCTGAGTTTCAGGTCTTGAACCTACTCTTACTGAAAATCCTCAAAGCAGAAAACTACTCTCTGATAAAATATCCATACTCAGTTCTTTAGGGAAGAGTACACCACACTCCTTGCTACAGACTGCTACTGTGTGTATATGTATACTGTGTGTATATGTATAAAATTCAAAGCTTTACAGAAACATTTTCCCTTTCCCTATCTACTGAGATTTTTTTATTTTTTTCTTCTTTAGACAAAACAGAATAAATTGCCATATGGAACCTACAAGTTGTTTTGAAATCATAAGCTCTCCTGGCTTTCTTGATGCTCTAGAAAGGAGAAAGAAGACTGCCTGGCTTGACTTCTGAGCTGTCATGCTTTGTAGAAGAATACATAGAAAGTGCATGAATTAACAGCAGGCAGAAAAAAAATTGGTTTTATAGAAATTCTTTTCAGCTTTCTTCACCCTAATTTGTACTTCATCTTCCCCAGAAGGGATGAGACAGAACTACTTTACTTCCTACTGCTAAATAACTGCACCTGCACACTGTACTTAGACACAGAGACTACCATGTGGCTGAGTGGAAACCAAAGAGAAAAGGGTAAAAAAAATGAACATAAAGGACAAAATGAATTTCAGTGTATTTTCCTTCGTATCTCTCACTTGTATCTCTCAATTTTTCAGTCCCGTATCAAACGAGCTTTCAGGATTCACTCCATTGTTTGTAAAGGATCTATCTCTTTCCTGTCCAGAGCTTGTTTTGCAGTCTCTGAAAACTGATGATCTTACTTTCTCCCAAAGAGCATTTCAAGAATGCGAAAAAATAAAGTGTGTTACACTGCTGCTAATATTTTAGTAAGGCCAGGTACACTGGCAGATAAAAAATTTGGGAAAACAATGACTTAACCCATAGTTCTCAAATTTCTTCCTGAGCATTCTCCTAAGATTCTGCAGCAACTTCTTTTTTATCATTATTGTAATCATCATCCATCATCACTACAAGTCAAAGATTTGTTAGTTCTAATTCCTAGAAGTAAATGTAGTTTTCTCAAACCATTAAGACCTTAGATCAATGCGAGGCCATGAACAAAGCTGTATAATATAACCCGAGCACCATGAAATTATACAACAGAATTTTGTAATCCTCCCCCCCCCCAAAAAAAAAAAAAAAGTTACTTACATAATTAAAAACCAAAATGTTATAATAAGTGGGAAAGAAGCAAATAAAAGAATTGCTGTATCTACAATTATTTGTTTTTGAAGAAGAAGAATTCAAATTAGCATTACCGCCATTCGCACACTTCTGTCCTCACATGCTGCACATTAATGACATTTACTATAATGATGCAATGCCTTGACAATAGCAGCTTCATATCAGTTTTGATGCTAATAATAAGAACAGCATTCACAGATTCCTGCCCTCAGCTGACTAATGCTATTAATCCTGTGACTCACCATTCCTCATAAATGAGCAGGACAAAAAAAAACTTTACAACCTTAATGTCATCATTTACCCATAGATGAAAAACGATCATTTTAGATAACGCGTACTGTTATTTTCTTTTTCTTCCCCATCACCATTTCCCTTAGCTCTTTAACTTCCTCTAGATAAGGTCTTAAAGTCTTATCAAACTTACATGTCTAGAAATGATATTGGTTTACTTCAATGAAAATAATGCCTGAATAGTCTCAAGCAAATCTCTAACAAAATTTTTCACTTTTAAGTACTACTGAAAGTCTAAAATATGTAGATAGCCAGTAGCACTTCTGGAAGAATGTTACAGGTCTGTAACTCATTTATTATTATTATTAATACTTTCAGTTATTATAAACTCATCTATGTGTTTATCACATAAATCCTTATTTTTTTGTTTTGAATTTTGTTGTTCACTAAAATAATGGCCAAGGTTAATATAAAAATTTTCATGATTTGAAATGCAAAATATATATTTGCTTTACAGTAATACAAGGTATTCCATATAATCTGAATTAACTACGTTTTGAATTCAAATGAAGTTACTTCTGTGGAATGACTTAATGATGGACCCAGAGTTTTAAGACACATTGACATAATACTCTTCAACTATACAGTCATACAAGATACCATTAAGAAGTCACATGTAAATTGAGGAATAAGCAGATTTTTACTCTTTTTCTGTTATTATAGTTTTCAAATCAAAATAAAAGAGAGAATGCCAGTGTTTTAGCGTTTGCAGAGAAGCAAAATGTTCTGATCATATTTTCACATTTTTGAAATGTCTTTATAGGCAAAAGCAACACAGATGTTAGAAAAATTCGTCACTTTTACTGGTTGATAGTCGGCTGAATATGAGCCAGCAGTGTGCTCAGGTGGCCAAGAAGGCCAACAGCATCCTGGTTTGTATAAGAAACAGCGTGGCCAGCAGGGCTAGGGAAGTGATTGTCCCCCTGTACTCGGCTCTGGTGAGGCCGCACCTCGAGTACTGTGTTCAGTTTTGGGTCCCTTGCTACAAGAAGGATGTCGAGGTGCTCAAGACAGTCCAGAGAAGGGCGACGAAGCTGGTGAGGGGTCTGGAGAACAAGTCTTATGAGGAGCGGCTGAGGGAGCTGGGGTTGTTCAGCCTGGAGAAGAGGAGGCTCAGGGGAGACCTTATTGCTCTCTACAGGTACCTTAAAGGAGGCTGTAGCGAGGTAGGGGTTGGTCTATTCTCCCAAGTGCCTGGTGACAGGACAAGGGGGAATGGGCGAAAGTTGTGCCAGGGGAGGTTTAGGTTGGATATTAGGAGGAACTTCTTTACTGAAAGGGTTGTTAGGCATTGGAATGGGCTGCCCAGAGAAGTGGTTGAGTCACCATCCCTGGAGGTCTTTAAGAGACATTTGGATGTTGAGCTTAGTGATATGGTTTAGTGCAGGACTTGTTAGTGTTAGGTCAGAGGTTGGACTAGGTGATCTTGGAGGTCTCTTCCAACCTAGACGATTCTGTGATTCTGTGATTCTGTGATTCCGTGATTCTTTTATTTTGCATAAAGAAGATTTATATTAAAAGGAAAGGAACATACCTGGATTGTAAGGAGAAAATGTTCTTCCATGATTCTGCTAGCCAAATAATTTATAAAGTGTTCCATATGCAAAACATCAAAGTATGCATGAAAACAAACAAACAAATAAATAAAAATCAGCTTATCAGAACCTCTGAGAAATCCATCCTGAATTATTTGTTAAACAATAGTGTATACTAGTACATTGCCAAATTGAACATCATGTGGCTTGATCAATGCACCCTTAGTCACTTCCCCTAGGAATAAAAAGATTAACAATAGATCTTATCGGTAAGATTTTTTGGAAGGTCATCTCTCTTGTCCATAATTACATTTCATCATACTGCTTGTCAGAGCAATCTCTCATAATTTGTCCATATTCAGTAATGAATACTTCTCTGTAATAGTCTGTGTTAAAGTATTTAATATGCTTCTGTAAAAACAATCTGAAGCACTGTTGGATGTCTGCTGCTGAATTGCACCACATTACAAGCTATAGAAGAGTAAACTCCACTAATGTCTCTCAGGGGAATGAAATCAGGATACACCTTGCTGAAACAAATGAATTAGTGAACTAACCTTGAATTAAGTAAAGACACAAGTCATTAAACCTATCGCTATCTATTAAAAGGTATCTTCAGGACTGAATCTGTAATAATTAAAATTGAAAAAGCATTGTGAACGAAATGGACATCTGCCCCTTCATCCTCTCCTTCACCTCATTCTAGACTGACTATATTTCTTCTGTGTATTGGGGGTGGGATAGAAAGAGAATAAGTAGAAACAATAGCTTTTTATTTTTTTTTCCAAAGTACAGCTTTATTTATATATATATATATTGTTATTTACAAACCAACATATAGCAATTGTTTGTTTCTGATTAAAAAGGAAGATCTTCAAATAAAAGAGACTATCTTGTAACTTACAATAGTTCTGTTTCAGAAAGAACATTCAAGAGGGCTTTTACTATTATTCCTAGGTAAATCCAAGTATTAAAGTATTTTAATATATTTTTTTTTTCAGCAACAGAACCAGAACATCCTAACTGTTCATATAGCTCGGATTCAATGCTATGTAGATAAAATCCCAGTGTTGTCCCTACCCCCCCCCCCAGTGTTTTCCTTTTCTTTTGTCCTTAAATATACACTTTCATGCAATGTTCCTGACAGAGCAGCTTCATTTTTATTCAATAGTTAATCATGCTATGTATGATTACATGTATCCTTGCTACTAATCTTTGTGTAAGAAAAATATTACTAGAATATCAGCTGAATGCTTGAACAGCACAACTTCTCCTAAGTGCTACCTCCTTTGAGTTATATTTACCTGACATTTTTCTTATTTTTCTCTTTCAGTCTGTTTATGTTAGGGCTCAGTCTGCCATGTGTCTTCAAAATATGTTCCAAAACAGGTCTCCTATTCTGTCATGATTCATACTTGCTATTTTGTCATGATTTAAATGTGATCAGGTATTGAATGAAGAACAGGAGGAAAGGAAGGACTGCCAATCTTTCCAGCCTGTTTCCATTCTAACAAACACTTCCTACCACATTTGACTAGTCAAGCTTGCAGAAACATTAATTTCTGTGCCATGCTCTTTATTCCCCAGCAGACAGGTAGTGAGATGAAGTCATCTGAGAGCCAATAGCAACATGACAATTAATCATGAGAAGCGAGCATGAAGAAAATCTGTTTTCTATAAAAGTCCTGAAAAAGGTGCAGAAAACTGCTCTGTGTGGATGAGAAGAACATTCAGGTGTACTGTAGACAAGAATGATAAGAGGCCTTATTTAAAGCACTTTTTATAAGTTCAGGGAATGAAGCCCTAGGATGGAGCTGTGATTTTCTGAATATATTTTTGCCAAACTATAATTATGTGGAAACAGTCGATTTTCTGGCAAAATTTTGGTTGTGTCTTGTACTGATTTATTCTCCTTCATCTCCCTGTTCTCATAAAGAGGCTCCCCTCTAAATAATAATTAAAATTTCTCATAAGGAAAAAAAAAAAAAGTCTGTTTTGTTTTGTGATTGTTGAGGGTCATGCATCTGCATT